>NW_025955112.1:0-100017 GCF_022376445.1 Fomitopsis serialis
CCACGTTGTTGTAGTTGTCAAATTGAACTTCATTGCACGCCAATGTGTGCACTCGAGATGGACGAATGGTTGGACTGGTTGATTGTGCTTGGATTGGTTGACATGCTTGGACTGATTGATCGTGGTTGTGCTCGTGTTCATGCATTATAGATACTGTTCTGGACCCGTAATGTCATTCCGCGCGTTTTATGACAAACTGATGTGAAATTGAGAGACTCCTCTACACTAAGGTATTGCAATAGACGATCACGACGCCGCTCAGCGGGCCACTCAGGGGGCTATGATCGACACGCTCATATAGGGCCGCCGAAAATCCAGCATTTCTGCCCGAGATTTGCGAGTTGCCCAAATCTCGTCCTAAGCCCAGCATTTGCGCTCGAATACGCGACGAGCCCAAATTCAAAATTTACGAGTGTCGTATATTTTGCATTTCAGACACCATTTACGACGAACCTACTGATAGCATTCTCGGCCGAGTTTACGGTGGCCTCGTATGGTAATCCCGTTTTTGAACTTTGGTCTTGCATATTGTCTCACCCCTTATCCGTCGTCTCTTAACTTGAATACACGCCCGTCCCGTGTTCTACGTTTACGCCCGAGATTTTCGGCGGGCCAATATCCTGCCTTATATGGATACTTTAGGCTCGAATATCCGCTGACCCCAAATTGCGTCCTATCGGTCACAATTTGGGAAAGCATTTGAGCCCCATTTAGGGCGTTCCCATTCCGGCACATGTCTCCGGTGAGAACCAGAGTACCGTGACCCACATCTACTGCGGTCGAGATGACCATCTCGCAATACCGTCCTCTCTCCTCGACAAAACACTTGCCAAACTTCGTCACGATATCACCCGCATCACCCCGTCTAGCAGAGACATTCAGTGCTAT
Source organism: Fomitopsis serialis (assembly GCF_022376445.1). NCBI lineage: Eukaryota > Fungi > Basidiomycota > Agaricomycetes > Polyporales > Fomitopsidaceae > Fomitopsis > Fomitopsis serialis. The sequence continues at coordinate 889 of NW_025955112.1, forward strand.
GAAGAACTTTGTAATGTTGCCTCACAGCTCTATGCATTCGACGCTGACCGTCGGAATTGCTTCTTTGACGTCCTCCACACGTGGTGCATTCTACCTAAGTATCCCGCGCAGGGAGCCATTGGGAAGTATGAGAATGACGGTGATCTCCTCCATAATGTGACTCGCCGGCACTGGACGCTCTATTATATTCAGAAGATCAAGAACGAAGTCAGTGCTGGCGGAGGTGACCCCTACTTTGAAGCTATTCATTATTACCAAGAACATGTCTGTATTGTCCTGGCAGCATGCGAAAGGGCTGAAATTACGTTCGAAGACAAAGGAGATTTCTGGAAGATCAACTTTCCGATCGTACTTGTTCTGCACTTCGGTACGTGCGCTCTGTGTATATGAACATGGGATAGTCAATCACTGACCGGCGAGAGAGCAGGGCCCTACGTGGATATCGCCGTTGCCACATTTGCGGACAAACTCAACGTCGAACACCTCACTAGCTTCAGCGTGCACGCACACCCCACCAACACCGTGGCGCGCGAAACTGGAACCCGAGCCCTTGCTGCTCTGCGCGTCGCTGTACACGACCTTCGCGCCCGTCACAGCAAAGCGACGCTCCTCTCCGATCGTGGGCCACGCGGCTGCTTCCCTTCCACGATTACTACGCCGATGCCGAGGGCCACCGACACGAATTCGAGTACCTCGAAGCACTTGAGGACAAGAGGCTCTTCCGTGCTCGCACGAAAGTGGACGGCAAGCCGCTGTACGTCAAGTTCAGCACACGCTACTGCAAGGAGGCCCATCGCGCAGCGTTCGAGTCCGGTTTCGCACCAAAGCTCTATGCTGCCGAAAAGGTCTATGATTGGACTATGATCGTCATGGAAGACAAATCCGCGGATTACACGAGTCTATGGGACGCGAAATACAACAAGGGCGGCAAACACTGGACGGCGCTAGAGCATGTGCGGGCGAAGGTGCGAGACGGGCTCAGGAGCTTGCACAAGCAGGGTTATGTGCACGGCGACGTGCGCGATGTGAACGTGCTCGTGCGCAATGCGACCGCGCCCAAGACTCAGCCGGCCGCGCTACTCGTTGACTGGGACTGGGCCGGGGAGAAATCATCTGCTAGATACCCCTACCGGATGAATCTGGTTGACGTCAAGCGTCCGGATGATGCTCGTCCAGGCGAGGAGATCAAGGAGGCCCATGATATGTGGATGGCGGACAGGATTTGAGCAAAACTACGCTAGTGACGACCTCATCCTGTATGCATGTTCATGTTACTACTTACGAAGGTGCAGATGTACTTCCATTCCCCTTGCCCGGCTCATAGCAGCTCATAGCATGCAGCTCGCGAGGGAGGTATTCGCCCCCGAGTCCGAGCCTATCACGTCTCGCTACCGAGCCTCCCTCCTCTCCCTCGTTGACAAAACCGTTCTCCGCACCGACCAGACCGGCGGCCGCGCAAGGTTCCGCATGTCCCTGGCCCGCGGGTGTTCAGCGTCCGCGACAGGGCTGAACGAGGTGAGTGCTTTTACTGCATTCCCTGGTACCTACATTGTCTTTCTTTAGTGGAGAGTCCAGTGGATGGTGTGTTCGCGGGGATCGGCTCGGGCAGGATGCGAGTGGGGAGCCACGATCTTAGGCAATAAGTATACCGTCGGCGCAGGCCGTACAAGCTGATATTGCCCGTTCGCGGCATAGCGGGAGCTCCTGGGAATGCGATAGGGCGGGCGGGTTGAATCCGTTGGTGCAAACCGACACGCAGAGATCCGTGCCGGTGCATCGCTGCGATGTCCGCTGTGTAGGTGACTGGCGCGTCGTGCACAACGCTCCGTGTAGGTACTGGGATCATGTACATAGTCTCGCGATGAATAGATATATTTAAGCTCCCTACTACGAGGATGGTCTGAACCGCCGCGGCCTCCGCCTGCGAGATTTTGAGTCCAGGCCATGAAATGAACCATGACGAGCACCAGAGAGGTGATATGTTCACTACACAGCGAATCCCGCAATGGCCGAGTGACAAACGTACCTTCAATACAACCGGATACCACCAATCACCTCCGTACTATGTGCGCTTCTCGTCAAGCCATGGGACTTGTGCTGCGGGTCTCAGCAATTACTAGGGGTGCAAGATACAAGTACTCAGCTCACAGGATGGGATCTGGAAGCCTGGGGTGGAGAGCGCTACTCCGTCAAGCAGTCGATTAGCGCTCTGGCGGCTGGCGGTGGCTGAACGGAGGCTCTCAGATCTCAGATCTCAGGCCCTTCCCCTACTACTAGTACTTACGCGCAATCCTCGTCCATCTGTTGACCATAAATTTACAGGTTTCTTAGCTCTCGCATATAGTAAGTGCTCGTTCTTCATCACATTTGTCGGAGGCCTGACCAACATATACTTTGCAGTCACATAACACATCTCCACGGGCAGGCCATTGGCAAGGATGTCTCTATCATTCCGCGGTGACTCTCGAATACCCGTCGAGTTACTCGATGCGATCCTGTCTTACGCGGACTTTGAGACGCTGGCGAAATGCTCTCTTGTCTGTCGATTCTGGCTGCCCAGCGCGCGCAGACACCACTTTCGTGAGTTCATCGTCAAACCTCGTTCCGACGCCCGACTGCCATCCCACGCACTGCTCCTAAGCGACCCCACGTCGACCGTTCTCCCCTATATCCGCCGACTGTACATCGAGGAAGGGGTATCCAAGGAAGATTGGAACCAGTTTCGCAGGCTACTGCAGACAACGGAGATGAATCCTTGGTTCAATGACATCCTACCCTCCATCCGGGTTCACGATCTCACGGCGATGCAACATCTTACCATCCACAATGCGGTGTGGTCAAACCTCTCTGACGAGTCCCGCTGCAGCCTCGCAAGCCTCTGCCAGCGACTGGTCGCTCTGCGCTTATTCTGTATAGACGCAGTGGGCGGCATACCTCACGCATCCGTTGCCGAGCTTCTCACTGCAGCCACTACGCTTCGGCAACTCTCACTGTTCTGCACCCCTGATATGGAGGATGTCGACACTACACCACAGGACGACGATGCTGTCCCAACACGTCCGGACGCCCAGACAAATGCCCCAAAGCATTCCCTCGCGCTGAGGTCCTACTCGGTCGACGGCCCGCTGTGCTCCCATCTCCCAGCGTTTCTCGATGCGTTTTCGCCATCTGAACTCGAGGATGTCACGCTCGGCTCTCTCAATGAGAGCAACATCCGCCAAGCCATCTCCTTTCTGAAGTCGTGTTCGGAAAGGCTCGTGCACTTGTCCTTGAAGTTCGAGCTGCAATGGCTATGGATCCTGTCGGGTCCGAATCCAACTGCACGTCCCGAAGGTACGGGGGCTCCACCCATCCACCATCGCGTTCTCGCTGACGACGTATTTAGTCCTTTTCTGTGCTCAAGGCGGCCTTACGGGCATCACCTTGCTACAGAGCCTCCAGCTAGATGCGCAGCTGCAGCACGTACCCGCCATCCTGCGACAGATAGAGTCGCCCTCTCTCGTCGACATCACTGTACGAGCGACACCATCGATGCTCCCTACCTGTGATCTGGACGAACTCGCACGGAGCTTGCGCTCCGGCTCGCTCGCTTCCGCACGTCCCCGCTTCTCGCTCATCTGCGAATGCGAGTTGAACCGGATCCTCCACCCCGACTACGCTGCCTGGGATCGCATGCGCGACGCCTTTCGTGAAGCGTTGAAGGACCTGCGGGACGAGGGTAGGCTGCGGTTCTTGCGTCACGTCGTCGATGCGAAGAGCAAACTACCAACACCGGAGCTCGAGGAGTTCTGAACTTACCAATCCTCACTGGGTACCTCTGGTACGTACTCTCCCATGCCACCCGCTCGATCACTCTGCTGAGTTAAGGGCAAATACAACGAAGCGTAGTACATATATATTATCCGCTCCTTTCGTAGTGCGACCATGACATCAAAGAGGGCACTGTACAGCCCGACTTCGCGAGCTGAACGCTGCAACCCTACAAAGTGCTTATCGAATTTCATAACCGCCGCAACTTTTATAGAGCACATCACAACAAATCCATTCACCATTATGCCCCAGGATGGACGGTATATCACACTAGTGTCGCTATAAATAACTAAGATTCCTCCCTGGACCCAACGACGTTCCTCCCTTGTCGCTGCGCAAACAGCTCGTCAGCGAAGACGACCTTCTCCTCTGTCTCGATCGTGAGCGTGCCCATTGGTCTGTGCGCGTTGAGCCACACCCATTTGAAGCCGACGTGGTACTGGACTGCGGGGTGCCAGCGCTGCGTGAGGCTGTTCTGCGGGTCGGACCAGCCTTCCCACTCGTAGTAGTGCGGTGTGCCATCTAGGCAGTTGCTGCAAGGCGGAGAAGGTGAGTTAGCGCCGCTGCGCGCGAAGAAGAGCGGCAACACACGCGACGTACAAATGAAGCATCTTGGGCAGGACCGTCTCGCCCTCGTGCGGTGTGTCCAACGTGTGCATCTGCCGCCTCCCCTCCTCCTCCAAGCCCCGCGCGTCGTCGCCGAGCGCCGTCCCGTACATGTCCATCAGGCAGCTCGACATCTCCCAGTCGTAGCTCAGGTGCTCGAAGAGCTTCGGCATCCGCAAGACGATCGCCCACCAGTAGCCCTGGTCGCCGAGCTTCACGCCCTTGTACTTCCCGTCGTCGCCGGGGGTGCCGAACATCGCCTCGAACGCGCTGGGCGAGAGCGCGGGCGCGCCGGCGGCGCGGTACGTGCGCGAGTCCATGAGGCGGAGCGCACGGAGGCGCGCGAGGTCGAGGAGCATGATGCAGGAGCAGATCCGGTTGGCGTCGTGCCACTCCTCTGAGGACTGGTCGGGATGCGAGGGCATGGAGATGGCGGTGTCGGGTTTGAAGGACGAGAAGCGGTCCCAGAGGAGGGCCGGGTCGGTGATGAAGAACGCGTCGGTGTCGATGAAGATCGCGCGTGAGACGGACTCCGGGAGGATCTCGTGGATGAAGAGCTTCATCAAGCCCGCTAGAGGAAGGGATTGTGGTGAGCCGGGGTGCGAGTTGATAGATGGGTATGGTACGGATGAAACTCACGGGTACCGGCGGAGTGGTCAGACACGATCGCGCCCTCGCGCTCGATGCGCCCTCTCATGTCGTCCAGCGATAGGCGGTAGAACCGAAGCAGGACGTCGTGCACCGGGCGTGTTATGAGTCGGAAGCGCTTCTCGAGGTAGGCTTGCGCGTCCTCGTCGCAAATGACATGGAATTGGACAGGTTTGCTAGTGTACATGAGGATCGACTGTGACAAAGGACTCGGTCGGAACATACACCTTCAGAAGCACGAATGCGACAGACCTTCATCAGTACGGCACCTTCATTAGCGGAATCTTCTGAAAACATGATAAGGGAGAACACGATAGGCTCCGGAGCAGCGACAGCGACAGCATTGACGGGGGTATCATCTAGTTTGGACGCATCGACGACGGGTATGGCGACACGGTCGTCTGTAATCTGTGGTGGTCGGCCAGGACCATGTTGTGGGCGGTGGTCGTGCCCGTTCTGTGAGGATGCCGGTGCCTTCACTTCTTGTAAAGACTGGAGAGGTATGCGACGGTCTTCGACGACTATCCAGTCATCGTACGAGTAGGAGTCACTCTGATGATGCCGAGACAGGTATATGAGGGTGCTGAGGACCGTGAGCACCGTCAAAAGGAGTGCGGCCTGTTTGAGGCGAATCGGACGGCGGCGGATATGTTCAGCGCGTGCCCGCCATGGCGATGGAGGTGGAGTCGACAGCACTGGAGAGGCATCGAGGTAGCCTCGCTGAAAGGACATGGGTGCAGTGCCAGCGAAACAGTGAGGCTCGCGTTATCTTGGCCAGAGCCGACAGCCGACGGAAGTGAGTGAACGGCAGGACCAGGCGGGGTCCGCAGACCGCGAACGGAAACTAGACACCGGATCGCTGTCGCTGCTTGATGCGGGTCGCCGAGTGTGAGCGGGTGGCCAACGTGTACGCAACTTCAGAGCGGAGGATAGACTGGGTGAGTTGAGTGGTGGACGCAGGCAGGGGGTGGCATGAAGGCATATCGGAGGAGCGCATCTCGGAGATGAAAGATGTTGGAGCATCTCAGCCGCCTAACAAAACAGCCTCACGACCGCGTGCGATCGCGGTGGCTGAGCAGACGCGCTTGTGGCGCAACCGCTCTGCCAGCCACAATCGCGTCTCATTCCACATCCAGCGAGTATGATGTTATTTATCTCGAATCAAGCCTAATGGAATCTGCTTGTTGAGAGCACGAGGCGGAGGTGGTTCAGGCGGGTCTGAACACGAGCAATTCCTAGTCTATTTATGCACCGATCACCTCGGGGTACTAGCGACCGCAGTTTGACGTCCAGACACAGCTGTACAGTTTGACAACTAGCGCGATCGCCACCGGACATCCTGCGCCCAGTCATCTACATGTGTAACGGTGATGTCTCCGCCAACAATCCATTTCGCGCCCGAAGTCACCCAATCCTGTCTTCTCTCATCTCTCCCCGCAACCATGAATGTCACGAAAGCGGCAAGTAAGTCACCATATTAACCCGTTTCTGAAACTTCTGTCTGTGGAAATGTGTTAACACACCTACACTATCTCGCAGCACAACCAAACACTCACCACAACAGTGTCTGGCTGGGTAGGGAAATCTTAGACCTCCTACACACCGATTTTGTTCTCAGCGTCTGGATCCATAACGGGACGCAAGATCCGAAGCCTGCCCTCCTTCCGCAGGTCCTTCAGGTGTTTCAGGAGCTCGTTACACATGTCTATCATCATGGGCACGTCAAGTTGTACAATGAAATGGTCCTTTTCTGCCGTGCAGATGATTGTCACGCGGGGGCGAGCGGAAGCGAGCACACCGGTGGACAAGCACTCCGCGAGCTCTTCCAGGACGCTACTGCCGGGTCCAAACAGTACCGCCCTTATGGTCAGATCGACCAGCTTGGGCGATCGATCTGACGCAGGAGTGCCGGTACGTACTGCAGGTCTTGTGCTTCGAGGTGGAGGCTTCGAAGCGATGTCATGCCCGAAAGAATGGGTTCGTCACAGTAAGGAGCTGAGAATGGTATCAGCCCACGGGTGCAGACAGGCATCAACGAGCCGGGACTTGCCTTCAGGCCTTACGGGTGGGTCACGAATCCAGATCCAGAATCTGTGATGGAATTTGAGCGACAAGCGTTGCAGAGCTGTTGCGCGGGCCTGCAACAAGGAAACCACTGGGCCCACGTCATCAGTGTCTAGATCTCCGAGCGTGATGTCTCTTAGGTGCGACATAGGAACGGCGGCAACGATGATCGGGAGATAGAGGCGGACCTGCCCGACCACAGAGAGGGTCTTCAACACAGTTGTCGCCCTCCGTGCATCCGCGGAAGTCGGCAGGTCGAGTGAAGTCGTTTCATCGTCAGGGGGAAGGAGGAGGAGAAGGAGACGCGTTGAAGTGACGTCGCTGCACCGAGGATCGCAACCAAGACTGAACACGGTATGCCGGTGACCGAGACCAGTTCCAGATCGTTCAACTGCTGGAAGAGCCTCATGAGGCTGCAACGGGCTCCCGTCGAGAACAATTTCCATTCGAAGCCCGTGATGCGAAGGCTCCTGAGCGCCGTAAGCTCGTCGGTGCGCAAGTTATGTGTCTGTCCGAGTCGACGGTCCCCCTCTTGACCCCTTTTGGCGGGCTCTGCAAGACTTCCTCTATGTGAAGGACGCGGACGTACGCGAGGACAGTCGACGTGGGATCGCATACGAGATAGGCGGTCATGAGGTACGGGTCCGACGGTTGAGGTCGGATGATGACCTTGCGGAAGCGATGGCTGCGTGCGATCGGCGACCAATGATGGCATACGAGGGCGCAATTTGCCTGCGTCGCCTTGTCGGCGTGGTCCATGATCGCGTCCAACAATTCGACAGGGAGCTGGGAGCGGCGCTGCCAAGAGGTGCCATGGTGTACGCGATCTTCTGCTGGGCCCTGGACTGGGTTGAAGCAGGAGGAATGAACAGTTGTCGGCGACTCGGATGATTAGATACGAGTTTCGGACAAGGGAAAGGCTGAGAAAGGATGGCTATGGGGCGTAAAGGAGATAAATCGATGTCAATTTTGTACTTTCAAGTACTTGCGGTCACGTGTACTCACCTGTCAGTACCTGAAACTTGCCCGTATAGGACAGACCGTTGTCGCCACAGTCAGAGTGAATCTTTGCTTACGATTGCCCTATTCTTCCCAAAGTGATTATCATCAGAGAACATATGGCTTCAGGAGAGATCCGAGTCTTGCCCCATGATCCTACAGACACTTTGTCGCAAACTAATACGTAGCACACATCAGAGGCAATATTCGTTCCTAATTTTATCATGCCTAATTCGAAGCTACCTCAACCATTGCACTCCCTTCATGATGACGCACTTTTCAGCATAGCATGAACTGAACACGAAAGAACCACTCACAGCGTAGATCTCGGAGGACCAATGTCAAAATTCCTCGGTCGTCCCACTCAAGCAGCCATCCTTGTACAAGACGCGCAGCATCTCGAGCCTGCCATCCTTGTGCAGGTCCTTCAGGCTCGCAACGAGTATGTCACGCATGTTCTGCAACGCTACCGGGTCCTCGCTCTCTTGCGCTACCTTCTCAGGCCAACAGATAATCGTGACACGCGGGCGCGAGGCGGCGAGCGACCCCATAGTGAGGACACGCGTAAGGTCTCCTAGATCGGTCTTGGAGAGCGTCTGAGGTGCAGCGTTCATGGTGAGATGTTTCAGGCTGCGCGACGGGATGTGGCGCAGGATGGCCGGTACGAATTGCAGATCCGCCATGATGGTGAAAGTTTGGAGGGCAATCATACGGGAGATGCCTGCACCCGAGCAGAGCATGGCTGACGATAATCTCAGAACAGAAGGTATGAACGATGGTGATCTGCGGAGCTTACGTTCGTACGATTTTTTGGAATACAAGAGCGACAGAAACGTCAGTGTCTCCGCGCATGATTGCAAGAGCGAGATCGCCGTGCCTTCGTCGTCCGGTGAGATGGCCGCGAGGGACAATTCTTCCAAACGTAAGTTCGGGTGGACAATGTTGAGGCAGGTGACGATGGGGCCCAAGTGACCGCTAAGTATTAGTTTGGTCAAAGGGTGCGCCGTCCTACGCATGCCGTAATACGGCGTGAGATCGAGTGGCTGCGCATCATCGGCCAGAGTAGCGACGCCCGTAGGAGTCGCCTCATGATAATGGAAGGTGAACGTCCGCAGCGACGGCGAGGCATCGAGGAGCTCGACGGCGAGGGCGCAACGGCGCGCAGGGTTGTCTTGAGAGCACGTAAAGTGTCGCAGAGTCGTTAATCGTCGACAGAGGTACTTGAGGTTTGCGCGCGAATCCGCAGAGAGCTCTTCCCAACATAGTTCAAGCAAATCGAGCCACTGGAGTGCCGTCAAGTCGTGGACACGGATGGTCGGGAGGATGTCATCTAGCCAGGCGATACCGCCGTACTGCGCAGCATCCGACGGGGATTGTATCGCCGGAATGAATTGTACTACCGACTTCGGCACCACGCCCTCCACGAGGTCAATGCGGCGCACATATGGGAGAATGGTCGACGACGGATCGGAAAGGAGCAAGGGAGACTCTCGCGGCTCTCGCTCATTCGTCTGCGGTGTGATCCTGACGACATTGAAACGATGTTGCCGCGCTGCCGGTCGCCAAGTTCGACAAACGAGAGCACAGTCCAAGAGCGAGTTTTCGCAGTCGACATGACTGATGATCATGTCCCACAGCTCCAGAGGGATTGACCACGGGTTGCGGGACCAAGTAGGCATCATATCAATCTAGCGTACAGCGTAGACGTTCGAAACCCTGTAGTGCTGAAAGAAGTTAACGGTTGTACGTTGAGCGCTGAGCTATGATTCCCAAGCCGCACCTGCCTGTGGACAACGAAGCGAGACCAACGCGGCGCCAACCAAGTGTGTAGTGGGTGTGCAGCCACCAGATGGTAGATGCTATACCCAGAACGCGTACCAATAAGTACTGTACACAGTACGGAGGAAGTTAGAAGGACCGCTGGCATGAATATGTTCGACGGAGGCAATTGACGCGCGCATGTGATGCCGCATGCGAGAGCGCCAGTTCTCGAGTCTCAACGGTGTACGTTGGGATCTAAGTAGGGTACACTCAAGGCGCACTGACTTCAACCCATCGCATCGCGCAGCTGATATTCTGTGGTGTGCCACATTAGCTATGGAAAATAGATATTGATGTGTGGCTACGGACACGGTAACAATTGACAATATTTGACACATCGCCATATCGTCAGTCCTGCCAATGATTGATGAACTCAGAGCAAGACAGAGAAGTTCTCGGACAGCGGCGAAGCAAGCATATTTCGCCGTATCCATGGTCATGTACACTGCATCATAGCTTATATCGCAGAATTTTGTCAACTGAGTTCTCAGCTGGGTCGTTCAAGCAAAGCTCGACCTTGAATGTACGTCCACTTTGAGTCAATTGAACCGTCAGTTCTGATATGCCAAAGCACTCACCGTCAGAATGACCGGCAGGCGCAGCCTGAGCCAAGTTCAATGTCCTTGGATTTCTATCTCTCCAGTCTCGGGATTTTGGACACAGCGAATCACATCAAGCCTTCCTTCTTCCCGCAGACCTTCGAATTGTGTAAGCAGTGTCTCGTTTATGCTCTTCAAGAGAGCCGACTGCACAGCCAGGTCAGGCCTAATGTCCGGTTGGAGGATCTCATCGGGAGCGCAAAAGAATGTTACGTTGGGACGTGTCCGTGAGAGAGTCCCCGTAGACAAGCTATCCGCGAGTTCATCCAAGTCGGTCGCGGCGAGCGTGTTCGGCGTGACTTGCAGGGAGATGTGTTTCAGGTTAGGTGATTTGATCTGACGCAGGATGGTCGGCGCAAATTGTAGATGTGCGTCCAACCTGAGCATCCGCAGCGATGTATTGGCCGAAACGCCACCGTGAGCGCAGAAGTAGGCTAATGTTGCTCTCAGTAAAGATGAGAAAATGTTTGCAATGGTTACAATTCACGTTCAGCCCACTCCTCCTCCCACAAATGTGGATTGCCACGAAATATTAGGGTCAAATTTTCCAAAGAGCCCGCGCATGCTCTCAAGAATGAGTTCACCGCACTCGCACCCTCACTAACATGGCCCAGAGTAATTTTCTTGAGGTTGAGCACTGGAAATGCGTGCAGGACACCCAGGAGATAGCAGAGCGACGGTGCGACAACCATGAACGTCTCCAATGTGAGCACTCTGTTCTCCATGCGGGAGCGTGTCGGGAAAGTTTCTACAGCAGGCGCGCCATAGCGAAACTGTAGCGACAGGTGTTGAAGTAATGTTACCGAAGTGAGGAGTTCGATGATGAATGAGCATGGGACATCCTGAGCCGCCATGGAACACAGCTCAAGACGGACCGCGCGCTGACAAAGGCTCGCGAGGCTACAACGTGACGGCATAGAGAGCCTCCCCCACACCAAGTTGAAGATGTGAAGATCCTTGAGCACCATGAGTTCATGAACACGGATGGTCGGTAGGATCTCGTCGAGCCAGGGAACTCCCTCGTTCATCCATTCGATCTCGAATTCCTCTGCAAAGGCAGCGTACTCCTGTGTCAAGCCCTCATCGATGCGGAGCTCACGGACATACGGGAGAACGGTCGATGTGGGATCGCACAGAAGCAATGCGGACAGCGGGCGGCTATCCGCTCGAGGTTGGATGTGGACCATGCGAAAGCGGTGTCTGCGTGCGGTGGGCGACCAATGTCGACATGAAAGAGAACAGGTGGCCTGCGTCCCTGCGTCAGCGTAGTCCATGATCGCGTCGAACAATTCGACAGGGATCCGGGGTTGGTCGCTAGCAGGAGACATGATTCAACGTCGACGGAAGGACTCTGCGCTGCGACGGAAGTGCCAGTGCCAGTCAGTCACATCTCCCCGGTCGTGGTGCAACAAAACAAATGCTCACTCTTGGTAGGCACTTCCGGTAAATACGTTGTACGCAGGGGTAGTGAGGGGCAGGATGAAGGTAGACTCGAAATGCCTGCACAATCGTACCAGGCGGGCACCATGAGGCGCGTCCCGTCCCACGGTCGGCGCGGTCACGATGGTCGAGCGCCCGGGGACCGTGACCGCGTCGTTCTCTACGATCGTTCCTGGCTCTGCTCCTCATTCTCGTTCTTGCGACTCAGGCTCGGAATACTCGCATGGCGGCCGCTTCTACGTCGTCTCAACTCTCGTCCTCGCTCAGCGGGCAGGGCTTTCACTTCACCCATACAGCAAATATCACACTGCGCGACGCGGCGGAAACTGCGAACTGCACTCTACACGTCCTGCACGTCCTCCCTCCGGACGTGTACGCGGACCAGTATGAACTCGTTCAGCGCCCCGGATTCTCGTCTTCCTTACGGGGAACGTCTGATCTGGAGCTGCCTGTAGGAGCCGTAGACTCGGAGGGCTCTGTCTTGCTGCTTGACGTCGAGTTGCCGGAGAGGAGGGAAGACGGGCTGGAGCTTGTTGTCGATGTCCCTATGCATGCTAGGTACGGTAGCCCTACCTTCGGAGACGAACCCGGATACTATATGATCAAACCGGTTCCTCCATTTGGTTTCTGGGCTTGTCCTTCGTCTAGTGAGTAGTGCGCATCGAATCGTTTTCACCCCGCTCAGCGCTGTACAGAACAGCCGGTCATACTGGACGAAATTGCACCCCATATACAGTCTGAGATGTTCCCGATGTCCTCACTGTCTATCATACCCGATGCCCGATCTGTGCCATCTCCAGAGCTTGTCATTCCAGTGGGCAACCTAGCAGAACTGGCTGTCGTTGACATCGGCACCGCAGTCGTAATGCTCTTCTGCTTCATATACCTTGCCATCGTCTCTGTGAGGACCGCCCGTCGCCTATACCCAACCCAGGACACGCTCAAAACGGAGTGAGCAATCGTCAGTACATCCCCTAACGTACAAGGTCTACGGTAAAGCTGATGATGATAGATAGGCCGGAGACGTGCGGATGCGAGTGCGAGCAAGCAAGCGAGCAGACAGATGGACGGAGGATATGTGTGTATGTACGCAGAGATGATTGGTATCGTCCTGGAAGTACCGGAAAGCGCGACGCGCTGCGAAAGGGTGCAAAGCATTCGAACGTCCGTGTCCATGTGCCGAACCCCGCGCGTCACGTCACGACGCACCGCCGCTGCTTGACCATCTTCCCCCACTTCCCCTTCATGCTCTCCTTCAGCGCCAGCCCGAACACCTCCTGCACGTTCTGCCCGAGCTTCGCGGAGCACTCGATGTACTTCGCGCCGATCTCGCGCGCGACGGCGATGCCCTGCTCAGAGGCGACGGGGACCTGCCCCTGCGCGTTGAGCATCCGCTTTGTCCCCTCGTCTCTTCGAAGGTCATCTTGGTCGCTACTAGGATCGTCGGTACGCCTTCGCAGAAATGCGCTACTTCTGGGTACCACTAGTGCGCGTGTAGGGCAGGCGAGAAGGAGAGGGGAGGATGGCAAGGTGAATGGCAAGTAGAAGGTATTGGAGGGACGCGTACCTTATCCTGCACGTTCTGCAAACTTACGGGAAAGTCGACGGAGAATACTATGAGGATCACGTCGCTTTCTGGGTAGCTGAGCGGCCGTAGTCTGTCGTACTCCTCTTGTCCTGCTGTATCCCATAGTGCGAGTTCGACTAGCTTGCCATCAAAGTTGACGTTTGTTACGTAGTTCTCGAAGACGGTCGGGATATATGACTGTCCAAGGATCCCATTCAGTAACAGCTAGAGAACTATCGGCATGGAGGAATATCGAGGTACTTACCTCGGGGAAACGGTTTTCAGCGTAGACGATGAGCAAACATGTCTTCCCGCAGCCGCCTTTGTAGGATAAGTGTGCGCGTCATATGAGATGCGAAGTCAGAGGAGATTCAAGCCGTCAAGCGCACGCGAAGAGGGATATGGAGTCTGAACGCGCCGTACCGTCTCCCACAACGACCAACTTCCGCTTCACATCCGGTCTCCGTGGTGGGGGTCCCTGGTCTTCTGGATTCGGTGTCAAGACCATCGCGACTGGTGGGTGGCTTCGAGTTCAGTCGAACTAGTTGGTGCGCGACGTGGAGGCGACTCACGGTGAGTGTGATTAGTATGGTGTGGCTTGAAGCGAAATAGCTGAAGGATAGGAAGATACGCACAGAGAGAGGGTGGGCAGGAGGATGTGGGTGGAGGTGGCGGATTGAGGACTGCTTTCAGGTGCCACCCTCGAGTGGTTGTGGTTGGCCGTGTCGTGCTCACGTGCTCGCGCTTCAGGACAGAGCGGGCTTGCCTTTTCCTCAGCTAGCACTGTTGTGCACGGACTACTGTTGTTCGAGGTCTCTCGCTGTTGCCTCCCTCCCCTCGATTTCACTCGCACGAGCGTTCGAATACGTCGAAACCAAGGGTAAACAACACACTTCCTGCTCGGTCCGTTGAAAGCTCGGTCTGACGGTAATGAACGCATTGAATGGCCTCGCGGAAGTAACTGCACTCATGTCGTCGCCTCTGGTAGATCTTTCAGTTTCGCATAAGACATTCTAGACGGGTATTGCTGCTGGTCTTGTAAAGTGAGAAAGCGGACTTGATACCGAGACGGCTCACATCCGTCTCTTTAGAAACCCGGCGTGCTGGACAGGAAAATATTGACTCAGATGCACATCCACCTCACACTCCCATTCCTGCTTAGAAAGAGCGTCGAAATATGACAATGACAGTTGAACTCAACACGATTTGCACCGTGTGTCGAGTTAGAGAATTACGAACTGAATGCGACCGCAAAGTAACTTCAAGGTCGGAAAAAAGCGTCCGCATCCCGAAGGCAAGATGCCGGCGGGTGTTGAAACCCGCCTCCGCTCGATGAACCTGCGCGATGAGTGTCAGCAAAAACAGCTCGCTGACACGCCAGTACTCAGAGACGCATACCTTCAACATCAAAGGTCCGGCAAGACATAGCACGCGATCCCCTCATCCGAATACCCAGCACATTGATTGCGTTCTCCCGCTCCGATTCGCTGGTAGTATAGAAGTGATCCGTGATACTCGCGTCGTACAGGCGGTATAGCGGAACGCTTGCGCAAACCTGGGTCTGGAAGACGTAGGCTGAGGTACCTTCGTCGAAGTATCCCAGTTCCTGGACCGCGTGGTTGGCCTCGCTCTGGTTGGTGGTGTAGAAGTGATCGATCGAGGTGGGGAGGTAGAGGCGATAAAGTATAGCCGTAGAGACGGTCGGGAGCCTGAAGACGAGGCCCATGTTGCTCTCGTACGAGTAGGTGAGGTTGGTGATGGCGTTCTTCATCTCGCTGTAGTCGGTAGTGTAGAAGTGGTCCGTGTCAGCGGAGCTGTAGGCACGGAAGAAGGGCACGGCGCCGTCGATGTCGCAGTCGGCCTGTGAATACAAGGTCAGTAATGGGTAGCTGGCGAAGGTGTGCGCAATGCGTACCCGAGCAGCGAGCACCGCTGAGGCGGGAGCATCTGCAGTCGCCCCAATGACGGTGGCGACAAGGGAGAAGAGGGTGGCGACAATCTTCAGCGACATTGCGGCTCGTAGTTCAAGTTCACACTTGGCGAATAAAGAAAGATTGGCATCCTGGGCATCGTGCTTTTATATTTGTTCCCTTCCCTGTCTTCATTCACCCCTCGTCGCGGTTAGGTCGATGCCATACAATGGAGACCACGCGGGTCACCAAACTTCTTGCCGAGTCCATTTCTCCGCACTGTCGGACAGCAAGACATACTGCATGTTCGGCGGCTGGAAACGGTGGAGGCAGGACGATGCGAAGTGAGGGAATCTCTGTATGCTGTCGCAGACAAGGCCGAGGATCAATGCCTTGCAGAGAACGACTGTCGTGATGACTGGAACACGTACTGGTGTCAACAATTGGTCGAAGCTGACTGAATAGGTGTAGTGCAGACAGTGGGTGCAGGGAAGAGTGAGCCGTGCGCTTGAGCAACCTGGAGAGCAGTGATGAGTGGTACCGGATGAGCAGATCACCGGGTCATAACGTAGTCTGGCTGCATGGCATCGATTATTAATTGAACGGTGGATGCACCGAGGCGTCGATGACCACTTTCAACAGAATCCGGGATGCATCAAGACACAAAACACGGGCAAGAGCACTTCAATCAGCATTTTTGGAAAGGACAAGACATCGTAGAACTTGCTATATTGAGTGACGAACGTTGGCACTAACCGAGCCGCGAACAGCAACCAATCCTCAACGACAGGCGACATGAGGCCACGACCGCACGATTGATGGTCGATCCTCCTTCGAGCGCCGTTGGTTAGAAAACAGAATTGCACAGCCTTACGGGTTTTGATAAAGTTGCAGGGAAGGATGTCGTCAGTGCGAAGAACCGGTCGAAGTAGCTACAGATGTAACAGCGGATCACACACCTCAGGCTCCGGCGAATGCGGTCTACCCAGAAATGATGCACTATCGGTTGTGTCGTAATTCGTAGACAATTCCATGCTTATAGTAGCAGATGAATCCACACCTATACATCCATGACTCGGAGAGCTAACATCCGGCATGGGAAGAATATACCAGTGTGTTACATAAGTCGACCTTCTGAGCTCAGCTGGATAATGCAACATCTTCTGGTCTTTTGCTCCGCGGAGGCAGATTCGGGATAGTAGTTGTGAGAAGCGTGCGGTCGATGTTCACTCACAGTGAAAATCGGACCTGCCCGAACTAAGCTGGGACCTGTCCAGAGAAGGTCTTGACAGCTGCTGTCAACGACTACGCTCTGGGCAGTTCTTGGTTGACTGGGGGCAGGCAATTGAAACACGCCGTTAACGCACAACCTGCCCCAACCTGCCGAGAGCAGGTGTGTTAGTCCGTGGGCAGATCTGGGCAGCTGGGGCAGGTCCATTAGTTATCTCAATCTGCCTCAACCTGCTGTAAACTGCCATCAATTTTAATGCTACTAAACTAATATACATTGCCGTACTACTACGCCTCCCGCCCGCTCGTCCATTCGCCCCCGTTCACCTTCCTCCTGGTCCCCTCACTAGCAAGGCCATCCACTCGCCCGCCCTCCCATTCGCTCACCTGTCCTGTTGCATGCTCGCGGTCCTGCTTGCTTGTCTGCGGTTTCACAGTCCTTCCCTGTCCTCTCACACACCCTTGTTCTCGTCATCCCCCCTCTCGTCCCCCCTCCTCTCGCTCTTCTGTATGTACTCACCTTGTGAGGCAGCGGCGGAGGGGGCATCGACGTGTCCACCACCCCCTCTTCCTCGCCAACAATTGGCTCAGCTAGTGGCCCCGCAGGATCTGCACGCGTTGACCGGTCCGCGTCTGCTCGTTCTCGCTCGACCGCCTGCGCGATGATCGACGCGCCCTCCTCGTTCACTGCCTCCTCCTTCTCTTCTCCGACACCGCTCTCGGGCTCGGCGCCGCCTTTGACGGGGCTCCCCTCCACAGGCAGGTGGCCGTGGTAGTGGTGGGAGGAGCACACGTAGCATGCCTCGGCGTCCTGAAAAAGTCACTCACCGTCACCGCACACTGCAAAGAAGGTGCGCGCACCGGGCCCGCAGCCGCCGAGTTCGGGCGGGGGTGCGACTGAGGCTGGGACGTGTGTGGGTGCGGCTGGGAGGCGGGCGGACGTGCGTAAGTCGGCCGCGCCGTAGACTGCCCGTCGCTCGTCGTGGCAGCCTCGGGATGGAAGCCCATGCTCGTGCCAGGGCGCGAGGGCGCGGGCATGCTCAGCTTCTGGAGGGCGAGCGAGAGGGAGGAGAGCGACGAGTTGAGCGGGATCCCGTCCACGTTCGTCTCGTGTTCGGCGTCCATCCCACCGTGGACGAGGGATTTGCCTCCGAGCTTGAGCTTGAGCTCGAGCTAGAGGTAGACGGGATGGGCAGGGCGGAGCGTGCCTTCTCCTTTCCCTTGCCTTTCTCGGGCGATGCGGGCGATGCGGGCGTGGACCGGGCGGCGGAGCTCGCCGTGGGCTGGGCGACGCTGAATGAGAAGGTGCCCCGCTTGTGGGTGCCCAATCCGAGCGGTGTTGGCTTGTTGGAGAGGTCCGCCGCGGCTGGTACGGGTTTAGAGGGCGTGAATCCTAGTACATACAATTAGTCAGTCAGGCGTGCTGTAAGGACGGAGAGACATCAAGACGGAGAGTGAGGGAGATTCAGAGAGAGAGCCGGAGAAAGAGAGAGAGCGAGAGAGAGAGCCGGAAAGAGAGAGAGGAAGAACGGGAGAAGAGAGAGCGGGAGACGAGGGAGAGAAGGACGGCCAGGCACGAGAGATGGTGCATCGTCAGTCGTCGCAGGTAGCTCGGGACTCGCGGGTTCGAGCTGCACAGGGGGGAGAGCGGTGAATTAGAGGACGGGTGAGGGCTTGGAGGGCGAGCGGGGCACGCGGGTCAGGTCGATGAGCGGTGACGGCCAGATGGGGACAGACTGCGAAATACAGTCGGCGTGTCCGAGGGAACCGTGTCGCGGATGGACGACGCAGAGGGCGGCAGGGCATTGGCCCTGCGTGCTCGCGGTCGTCGTGTGCGTCGCGTTGCACGTCACTGCGTCCTGGAATTGCTGTTAGTGAGCCCATTCGCGTGTGGCTGGACTCACCCTCGACCTCGACCTCGACCTCGACCTGGCCCTCGACCTGGCCCTCGCCCATCCCCGCCAGCCGTTCAGCCGTCCGCGCCGTCCGCTCGTGGTTCACGCCTGCCGTGAGTTCGTCGCTGCGCCCAGGCCCACGGTGTCTTCGTCGGCTGGGTTTGCGCGCTGGGCCTTTGCCATGGGGTCTGGCTGCGCGCGTGCGCGCCGTGTTGCTGTGCCTGAGGCCGTGCGCGAGTTGACCTGGTGGAAGGAGGCTGGGGGAGCAGGGGCATCCCCGCGAGTTTGGGCGCTCGCGGGGTTTCCTCTTTTGGCAATACCCGCACGAGGGCGCATTTGGCGGACACCGCATGCATGGGATTGCGCACCATTCACGCTCCCCCTCTGGGCGCACGATAGGGTGCGCAGATGAGTAGTGGTGGTCGGTGTGGCGGTCAGTGCTGTGGAGACACGCGCCGTGACTTGTACGCCAGTGGTGTGAGCGCGAGACCGTGCAGGCTGGTTGGGAGGGCGGGGAAGTCGCAGTAGTCCGGGTCGCGAAGTTCGCCGTTGCGGTTGATGTAGGCTTGTATCTGGGGGTGTTACTTACTGTAAGTATTTGCGTCGAGTCGCGCTCTTTGTTGACGCGCTCGAGGAGAAACCACTCGCGGAGACCGGCTTTAGTCAGATGTCTGCGGCGCGCGTGCAGGGTGAATACATGGAGGTAACATACTTACACGCACACTCCTGCCTGCCCGCCGCCGGCCCTGCACGCGTTTGATACGCAGAGAGTGAATTACAAAGTCGGAAGGGAGTGTGTGCTTGTGCACGTCGTGGACGAAGATGTCGGCGGATGTCGACGTGGCGGTGTAAAGCGAAGGCCGTCTGCAGTCGGAAAGACTTGGAGTCTCTCGAGTCTGCATGGCGTCATCGGAGGTCGGGCGTGCAAGTCACGAGTTTGCTGGGAGGTGCATGGCTCGAACAACTACATAGGCGGAGCGCGGAAGGCTAACGTGGACGCGTTAACACACAAGTGAAGAGCGTTAGCGAAGCTAAAGAGACTTACGCGTACGGCTTACGATAGAGCTTTTGTGTTAACGAGATGCGGCCCGGGGAGTGGCATTCAAGCACTAAGGCGGACGGCCATAGCGCGTAAGCGAACTAAGATTATGTCTGAGGTAACAAAACGCCATTGAGAGACACCGATAGAACCAATGCAGCAGGTGGGGCAGCTCCGAGCAGGTGGAACACGTCAAATGGCTGTCAAGGCCTGCTCCGGGCAGGCCTTGGCTTAGTTCGGGCAGGTCCGATTTTCACTGTGGTTCACTGACAAGTCACAACTCGCCGAGCGTTGCGGGCTCGTGCTCCCTGTGGCAGCTCCCTGTGGCAACACGCTCATGTGACATCGACATCCCCGCGTCGCGGAGTCGACGCCGAGTCTCTGTGGCCTTTTCGGCGCAGCTCCTTTGCCACCACCCGGACCTCATCCCCGCCAGTCACTCAGAGAAAACCTGGTTAGACACCGTCTAGCTAGGCCTTGGATCTCGACATCTCGCCGTAGAATCCTGTGTAGGAGCCCAGCAGGCTGAGGACCTATGGCTGGCCATGGATTCTGATGAACCCACCGATGACACGAGGGTACTCCAGAGCCGCGCGAGGCGAGTTCCATGAACCGCGGCGAGTCTTGTCATTTGCCTCATCCTTCTAGTCTGCTCGTTTGCCTCTCAATTCAACGGTTATATGCGAGACAGACTTCTTGTCCCAAGCCCGAGGACAAGACCGGTGCCATCAAATCCCGTCCGGAACTAACTTGGAATCCTGCTGTCTGCTACGCCAGACTCTCAATTTCATGCCAGGTGCTCTGATTATGGAAGCACGTTGGATGGCAACTTGCCGGACTACTGCAGTCAGATGCGTTCAAGTTCCATTAGTCTCTGTCTTGCCTTACGTCCGAGTCCTGTCTGACAGACTCGGACGAGTACTGCCGGAGATGTTACGGGAATGTAATGCACGGGACGTATCACCAACATGGCTGCCGCAACTCGAGACCATTCCACCGCGGTTCTCAAATATAAGCCAGCCAATTTCGCTCATTGCACCTACACCGGCAGCCAACCAAGCCATGTCTCTCAAGTCGATCATCTGCATCGCCGTGGGTGCTTGCACCGCCATGACAGCCGTGTTGGCAGCACCAGCGGTATCAGAGCTTTCTTCTCGTGTACGTGCTCCCCTTGCTCAACTGTCGCTCCTCTGCTCACCTTTAGCTACGGCAGGCCGTTTGCGACACCAGTCATGCTGCGCCTTTCTGGGGCTCTTACAGCAGTGCACGCACGGACCATTTCTACAGCACCGACTACGCCCAAGTGAACAACTCCGTCGCGGACGGTTATGAGATCCGAGGCCGGCTCGGGTTCATCTTCCGCTCGCCAGTCGCCTCGTCCTCCATCTTCCTGCGACTCTACAACCCGGATAACTACGACCACTTCTACACCACGAACTCGACCCGCGCAGACACCGACATCACCAATCAAGGTTACGTCGACACGGGCTATGTCGGCTATGTTTACACGTCAGACGTGTGCGGCAGCGTGCCGCTCTATCAGCTGTACAAGGCGAGCATCACCGACCACTATTACACCACGAATAAGTCCGAGGCGGACCTAGTCGTCAAGGACGATGGCTATGTCCTCCAGGGTGTCGCCGCGTACATTCTTCCTAACCTCTAACGTACGAAGAGTGAGCGACTCCTACACCGATCATGTCCAAGTCATGTACTGATCGTCGGATGTAGGCAATGCAGACTGGATTCAACTCCAGTCAATCCCTTGACATGGCGTCTCCTCGTATACGTTTTCGGAGTGTCCAGATCATATCGCTCATTCTCTTCGTCCTTTCGTTCTCTCGAGTTCTGCTCAGGGCCGGATATTGTCCATGGCCACTGTTGTTTGTTCATCTTGTTAATCTGCGGCGACTGCTCGATCGGACTGAATCGAACCGTCTATACTTGTGATCCAATGTTGGTCTTCGTCAGCCCAACTCCCGTGGGCGGCGGCGTGAGAGGGTTTGTGCAAAAACTGAGCGTCAGGCTAAGTTCAGTGACTGTTCAGTCAAATATACCCTTCGCACGCAGAGGTCATCAGCATCGAGCCGCTTCGCTATCCAATATTCAATATCAATTCCCAGCTGTCACTGCTTCAAGTGGTTGTGGCCGTGTCGTGCTCACTGCGTGCTCGCGCTGCCAGACAGAGCGGACTTGTCTCCAAGTTGTTGCCAACTTCTGAGTACCGTGAAGACCTCCTAGACGGGCAATATCATCTTTGCTCAGTGAGTCTTGTGACCTAAGAAAGCAGGTTTGAGGTTTGAATCCGAGACGAGTTCAGATTCCTCTTTTGAAATGCCAGCATGGGCGGCCTGCTGCTGAACAAAAACATATTGACTCAGACCCACATCTACCTCACGTTTCCATTCCTGCTCAAAGGGAGCGTCAAATACCGCAATGACAGGCCTGAGTTGAATCAAGCATGTCTCTACACCGTGTATCAAGTCGAAGGAATAACGAACTAAAAGAGAGGTAACTTCAAGAAAAACGACATCCACATCCCAAAGGCGAGATGCTAGCAGGTGTTGAAACCCGCGTCCGCTCGGTATACCTGCACGATGAGTGTCAGCCACGATAGCTCGCTTATACGGCAGTACTCAGTCACATACGAATTCATATCAGAGGTCCGGCAAGACATAGCACGCGATTCCTTCATCCGAATACCCCAGCACATTGATCGCGTTCTCCCGCTCCGACTCGCTGGTGGTGTAGAAGTGATCGGTGATACTCGCGTCGTACATGCGGTAGAGCGGAACGCTTGCGCAAACCTCGGCCTCGAAGACGTAGGCCGAGGTGCCTTCGTCGTTGTATCCCAATTCCTGGATTGCGTGGTTGGCCTCGCTCTGGTCGGTGGTGTAGAAATGATCAATCGAGTCGGAGAGATAGAGGCGATAGAGTATAGTTGTGGAGACGGTCGGGATCCTGAAGACGAAGCCCATGTTGCTCTCGTACGAGTAGCTAAGGTTGGTAATGGCGTTGTTCATCTCGTCGTAGTTGGTAGTGTAGAAGTGGTCCGTGCCAGCGTTGCTGTAGGCACGGAAGAAAGGCACAGCGTCGTCGGTGTCGCAATCAGCCTGTAAATGCAAGGTCAATAATGGGCAGCCTCCGGAAGTGGGCGCAACGCGTACCCGAGCAGCGAGCTCCGCCGAGGTGGTTGCACCTGCAGTCGCTCCAACAACGGTGGCGACAAGAGAGAAGAGGATAGCGACGATCTTCAGCGACATTGCGGCTAGTTCAGGTTCCCACTTGGAGGATGAAGAAACATTGGCATCCCGGGCATCGTACTTTTATAGTTGTTTCCTTACCTGTCTCCATTTGCCCCTAGTAGCTATCAGGCCGATGACATCCAATGGAGACCACACGGGTCACCAAACCTCTTGCTTAGTCCATTTCTCCGCACTGTCGGATAGCACGGACATGTTGCATGTTCGGCGACTGGAAACGGCGGAGGCAGAACGATGCCAGATGCGAAGTGAAGGAATCCCGTATGCTGTCACAAAAAAGACCGAGGATCAATGCCTTGCAGAGAACGACTGTCGTGGTGATTCGGACACGCACTGGTTTCAACGCCGAGAAGCATCAAGAAATAATTACTCGAAGCCAATTGAATGAGTGTGGTGCACGAAAGGAGATGCAGGGAATAGTGAACCTGTGCGCTGAGCAAGGAGAACAGTGATGAGTTGTATCGGATGAGTAAATCACCGGCCATAACGTGGTTTGGCTCAGCTGCACCTACTCCCGCCGATTCATTGAACGGTGGATGCACGATAGAGCCTTGAATG
This sequence comes from Fomitopsis serialis, assembly GCF_022376445.1. Taxonomy (NCBI): domain Eukaryota; kingdom Fungi; phylum Basidiomycota; class Agaricomycetes; order Polyporales; family Fomitopsidaceae; genus Fomitopsis; species Fomitopsis serialis. The sequence goes on from NW_025955112.1 coordinate 24,338, forward strand.
CACCATGCCAAAAGATTGGACACGAGCACTTCAGTCAGCATCCTTGAAAGGATCAGAAATGTGTGGAAAGAGCGATATTGAGCGACGCACGTTCACCAAGCCGCGTACAGCGAAGTCCAATCCTCCATGTCTGACGAATTGAGGCTACGACCGCACGATTGGTGGTCGAATCTATTTCGAGTGCTGTTGGTGAGAAAACAGGACTTCATAGTCCTATGGATAATTGATAAAGTTGCAGGGAAGGATGTCGTCAGTGCGAAGAACCGGACACGGTCAAAGTAGCTACAGCGGTAGTAACGGATGTAACGGCTCTGCTGGATGCTAGAGCCAATATATCGCAGCTTTGATGATGTTTTCGCCCATTGTTGGCCATGTTCAGATCCCGAGCAGTCATATGACAGTACTTAACGAATGGCGGATTGTATACCTCTAATGAATGCTGTCATAGTACCCAGACAGAGAATTCCATGCTTTCACTTCGGAGAAGATGTCCAGACTCACCTATAAGCCCAGGTACACGACTGGAAGTGGTTAAGTCCAACAAGAGGAGAATATGCTGGCATGTCAAGTTGAACTTGAAGTCGATCTTCTGCCAGTGACTACAGCTGGACAGTCGTCACACGCTGGCACTGAGTCTGATTCGGCAGTGGCCCATCTGACTGAATGCAGCATTTTCTAGTCATTCGCTCCACGGAGGTAGATTAAGTATAGCATTGGTGAGAAACGTGTGGTCGATGTTCACTGACAACCTGAGTGCTGCGGCCGTGCGGGCTCGCGCTCCCCAGGAGGCTGTCAGTGACACGCTCATGTGACGTCCGCATCCCCGCGTCGCGTCTCTGCGGTCTCGGCGCTCACCGCTGCATGTCTGCTCGAACCACCGTCCCCGCTAGTAGCAAGTCACTCAGGGAAGCCTGGACCCTACAGACAGGTCATACACCGTCTCGCTAGTCCTTGGAGCTCCATACATTGAAGACGAAGCGTCATCATGGAATCCGAGGACGCAGTGTGGCTGGATTCTGATGCAAACCTGGCACCGACGTACAGGGTAGTTCAGGCCACGCGGTCACCGTCCATGCGCCGCAGTGGGTTTTCACTTACCTCGTTCCTCTATATAATTGTCTTCCTTTTCGCAAGCACCAGGACAAGGCCGATGTCATCAAAGTTCCCAGCTGGGACCTTGCAGTCTGCTACGCTAGATTCTCACCTATACTCACTCATACAAGGCCTACAGGAAGACATTATCTGCCGTGACATCACTGCATCAGTGAGACGCACTGCATATGCAGGTTCACGGTGATGTCATCGGAATGAGCTCCTGCATCCAGACACACGGATGGAATCTCCCTGCAGCCGCAATCCCATGTCATCGCCCAGTCTTCTGAGCGCTGGCGCGTATGCTGCTCCGAACTCGCATGGCCTCTAGTATGAAAGACATATGGAGGCTAGTTGCGGCGAAATCTCCGGAGAAAAAACAGCGCACCGCGAGGTCTGAACCCGCCCGCACATCGGAGAGGCTTGGTAATGATTGTGATCATTGAATTTTGAGCCCAACCGTGATAGAAAGCGCAGCCCGTCGAAGTTGAAAAGAATAGAGTGAGCACACACATCGCATACCTCCATAACTATTAACATCAGCTCAGTCCCTCGACCTATGCTCGTCACGCCAGCTCGTCTAAGGGGATGGTAACAAACCCAGGGGACGTCGACCGTACTACAAATTATATGAGATTCCGTACTGACGCGAATCGTGACCACGACTGAAACTCACCGCTCTGACTATTTAGAGACGGAATCATCCACGTCCGACGTCCTGTGCCGCTCACGAGGCGACTGTAACAGAATTGGCGTGACGATATACGGGATGCCGCCGGATAGGAATCATGTATCTATTGCCGACCGTACATAACATTGTCAATTTTGGCCCCGGTACAAATCGTACACCACGTACTAGCACAAGACGTGGTTGGGCATGCCCAGACGACAACTTGCTTTCACCTAGTGAGTTTCGTTCAATTTTCTAGCCAACTTCTGGCTCACAGTGACGGATGCATCGCGCCATCGAAGCTGTGAGGTGGCTGACGGCGATTTGCTACGATGCTACTGTGTTGTGTGGTGCTGTCAAAGGCTAGGAGACGCAGTAGTAGACACAGAGTCAATGTAGAAACATTAGACCGCGTCAAGGAAGCACCAACCTACCACAAATCTGATCGCGACCAGTGGCATATAATGGAATGGTGCCGCCGGTGAAGATGAAGTTGAAGTCCGCATCGTCCGCATCGTGCCCGGCCCGAACTGTCCACAGCTGTGATAGTATAGTTTAATTCAATACCGACGAAAGCCTCGGAGGCCGTGCGCGTCGTGAGAGGGGACAGTACTGCAGAAACTTCAAAGTACGTAGAACACGTCCCAATTGAATGTCCAGAACACGCTAGCACGTGTGCGAGCGTTGTTTGGGTGTGTTAGGATCGCAAGGCCCCGCCACACACGCGTCAACAGCTGCAGCCACCGCCTCTTTGCTGAAGCGCTGAAGCGTCGTTTGCAGCGAATGCCGAACAAGGCTCCCAACCCGTTCCTCTTCGTCGGCCTCTCCCTCGCCTCCTTCGGCGCATTCTACTTCCTCGCTCGCCACCGCGCAGCGACCTACCCCGCCTCCCAGCAGCCCCGCCAGCAGGACAACCCGCTCGTGCCCCCGCGCCACCACACCAAGTCTGACGGTGACGAGGCGTCTAATTGACGTGTTTTCCGAGTCTCTGCGATGCCCATCCTCGACAAGCTCTCGCACGCGCTGCACCTGAACAAGGACAAGAAGGAAAAGAAAGACAAGAAGGCGGCTGAAACAACATCTCACCAGACTGCGGAACCCGCTGCCAGCGCGCACACGGAACCGACACCCTCGGCGACGGTGGAACCTGCGTCTGCGACTTCTGAGGCTGCCCCCGCTACGACTGACGAACCTGCACCTGGGATGAGCGCGACGGAGGGGAAGACGACCCGGGTCTTTGACAAGAGCAAGGTCACCGTCATCTTCGTGCTGGGCGGACCTGGTGCCGGTAAGGCTCGCACGTACCACGTTGCTGACGCTCGCTGTAACGTCTCCCGTCTACCCAAGGCAAGGGCACGCAGTGCGCCAACCTTGTGAACGACTTTGGCTTCTGCCACCTCTCTGGTGTGTTCTCGAGCGTCTGCTCCGTGCGCAGTCCTAACAAATGCGGAACACGTAGCTGGCGACCTGCTCCGGGCGGAGCAGAACCGCGAGGGCTCCGAGTATGGCGAGATGATCCGCACCTACATCAAGGAGGGCCAGATCGTGCCCATGGAGGTGACGATCAAGCTGCTCGAGAACGCCATGAAGGCCACCGTCGCTGAGAGTCGGTCCGGCGAGGGCTGGGCGGATGGCAAGGGTCGCTTCCTCATCGACGGGTTCCCCCGGAAGATGGACCAGGCGGTGAAGTTCGACGACGAGGTGCGCTCTGAGCTATGTCGGTGCGAGACATGGATGCGCTGAAGTAGGCGGCAGGTGTGCGAGAGCTCGCTGGTGCTGTTCTTCACGACGACGGAGGAGGAGATGTCGAAGCGGTTGCTCAAGCGGGGCGAGACGAGCGGCCGGGAGGATGATAATGAAGAAAGCATCAAGAAACGTTTCCGTACGTCCATGTGCCTTGCACATCAAGGCTAGCATTGATGTCTCGCAGATGTCTACAAGGAGCAGACGATGCCCGTCATTGAGCATTACACCAAGTTGCATAAAGTCGCCTCGGTATGTGCGCCATGCCACCTTGGCGCATCTTTGCCTAACCATCTACACATATCAGATCGATGCGACCGCTACCATCGAGGAGGTGCACCAGAAAGCAAAGGCAGTCGTAGAGGAGGTCTTCTCCGGTCAGGCGAGTGGCAACGTCACTGCATAAGGACATCGCATTTCTATACACAAATGGACCCGGTGATGGGCAAATAGAAGCAGGGATGAGCCTGATGAGAGATGATCCCAGAATACACAAGACTAGTACCTCTGTCGCACGTCGTACACGCTATCGATCTATAACTACAAATGCTCCTGGTCCGTATTTTGAGCGCAAGCCACTTCCTTGACCAACTCCACCATGTCTAGACGTAGACTCCGAACCCGGACTTGTCGTCGGAAGGTGTTGCTGCCGTACATGTTGCCTTGCCGCCTTTCACAATCTCGTGGATGTCGCCATCCGCGCAGACGAGATGTGCCCAATAGAATTGAGTGCTCTAGCACATTCATAACCAGCGTCATAAACACTGATATCGGTGCGATGAGTGTTCGACACACTGAAAATGAGTGTTCGAAATGAGTGTTTGCACCACTGAACGGCGGACATTTCCCCTAGTCAAAATGAGTGTTTAACCACATCATTTTCGCCGTCTTTGACATTACTTTGCGGTGTGTGAATCATTCGGTTTGACGGTTGATAACGACTATTTCTATCGTCTCTCATCCCAATAGACTCAACAATCGAAGTATAACACTGTGGCCTTTCATATTATCACGTACTACGATCTACGCACATACGTTGGTATCTACGGCGATCCTCCAAGTACCGCATTGCTGACAGCAGGTCAAATGCTCACCTCGATAATGAAATGACGAGTTCCGGGACACGACTCCAGGCAGCACTCGAGGCTCAGAATAGGGATGTTCGGCGTTCGCGAGACTGCTAGTAAGAGGCACTAATGGTCAGTTATCTGAGAAGCAAGTAGAATGAGAATGCCTCTCCTTATTATCAGCTCCTGATGATGTGTCACCAACCAAGACAATACAAGTGATACATCACTGACCTGCAGAATGGCGACAACGACTCTGTGGGATCCGGTGGGTCGTGTGTACGTGTCATCCGTTGTGCACGGTCGCGAGCTCTTGGCACCTCACTACCACCCCAAAACGCACGGCGTACCTGTCGCACTCATCCACTTCTACCCAACCTCCGCAGACGACGTACTGTGTATCCACCGATAGCACTCCGGTGATTCACTGCGGCAAAGTCAGATTAGCAAATATATGCGCACCAGACTGTATGTTATCACCGCAGAAAGCATTGGCACAATGCTACAGCACGACTACGCCCAGCTGGGGGACGGCAATCGGTCCATTACTACTGTGTTCGCGGTGGCTCAGCGCAATCTTGATTTCGACTCGAGGTTGCTTGTGCGAAAAGTTCTAAGAGAGCTTCTTCCGTGACGCGCCGTCACAGCCCAAAAATAAGAGGCTGATTTCAGGTTGCCGCCAGGGTGATGGAGCTGGCAGTGAGGATGAGAGAGTGGGAAGGGAAGGAGATCGAGAGCTGAGCTGACGACGCCACCAACGCGCGTCGGACTCTCAAACGCGACGCGCCACGTCACGTGAAATGGACCTCACGCGCCTCCCCTAACAAGTCTCCTAACTTAACTGTTAAACTGACAGTACCAACGCGGACAGCACATGTAGGAATCACCGATAAATCACTCAACAGACTCATTCATGCATCGCACACAAGAGACTTCAGCCAAAGAAGCTCGTGTATGTAGTCCCACGGCATACTGAGAGGCTGGTCGCCGCGGCGCGGCTACGCTGCCCTTGTTGCCATTTATCGAGTAAGTAAGACACTGTTGGTATACCGTCGTCAAGCCTCGTACCAAACCACGGTGAACATTATCAAGTAACCGACACTAGCACGACATCATTCTGAGTGTTTTTCACCGTGAAAATCTCTACGAGTGTGCTAGACAATCAAAATGAGTGTTCCGAACAGTACCAGTACGAACACTCATTTTCACTGCGTCCCGAATAAGTGTGGCAAACACTCATTTTCCCAAATGAGTGTTTACGACATTGGATTTCATGTGATTTCCTTCCCACAGTGAGGACATTGCATTTCTATACACGATTGGACCCGGTGATGGGCACATAGAAGCAGGGATGCGCCTGATGAGACGTTCACAGAATACACAAGACTAATACCTCTCTGTCGCACGTCGTACACGCTATCGATCTATAACTACAAATGCTCGTGGTCCGTATTTTGAGCGCAAGCCGCTTCTGGGCGTTCTTCACCAACTCTACCACATATGTCTAGATGTAGACACCAAATCCGGACTTGTCGTCGGAAGGTGTTGCTGCGGTACATGTCGCCTTTCCGCCTTTCACAATCTCGTGGATGTCGCCATCCGCGCAGACGAGATGTGCCCGGTCGTCAATGTCATCCTGTCGGCGTAAACATGAGTTTGGTTACAGACAGCATATGGGTGTACTCACAGGTTCCCATTCCCAGCCGGCACAGCGGAAGTACTCCACGACTGGCCATCCCTCGCCGCTCTCCAGCACACAGCCATCGTCCGTGTACGTGAGTCCGACATGCGCGCCGTCTTGGTACGCCCCGCCCATGACGCCCTTGACCTTCTCCGAAAACGCCTCCCTGGTCTCCTCCGAGTCCATCTGCACGCTCGGGTCGCGCTCCGGCCTCAGCACGACCACGTCCAGCGCCGCGCCCTCGGGCTTCGCATCCCGCCACAGCGGGGCAATCCTGAACTGCGGCTCGAGCCTGTCGACGTTCACGACAGAGACGAAGTACGCGAACGGGCCGGCGAGGTCGACGATCGGGTCGTCCTCCGTGCTCTGCGCGTGCGGCACGAACGCCTTCGCGGCGGGGTCGTACACCTCGACGACGCTCGCGGCCGCGGTGGGGAAGAGCTTGACGGACGCGTGGTACCAGCGCGCGAGGTTCTGCGCGGCGGCGCGCTGGAAGCGTTCGAGGCCGGGGAGCTCCGCGCGGAGGGCCTCGGAGTCGGCGAGGATGGCGGCGTGCAGGGCGGTGGAGGCAACGACGGCGGAGACGGCGACGCGCGGCGGGGCGCGCTTGTTCGGCGGGGACTGCAGCGTGGTGAGCGCGAGCGTGAGGGGTGCGCTCGGGCGGCCGTCTACGAGGGCCTGCACGCTGCGGAGCTTGTAGGCGGTGTCGTCGTCGGTGGGTGCGCGGGGAAAGAGGCTGGCGTAGAGCGCGTTGGCGGTGCCGCTCGGGATGAGGGCGAAGTTGAGCTTGGCGGGGGGCGCGGCGGCGCGCTGGCCCTTGGGCGCGGTGTTCACGAGCGCCTCGATGATCTCGTGGAGGGTGCCGTCGCCCGCGGCGAGGATGACGGTGAAGGGCCCTGCGTGCGCCTCGAGGTGGGTGGTGACGAACGCGCCGGCGTGGCCTGGGTGCTCGGTCGCGAGGACGACGTCGGGCTTGAGGTTGGCACGCTCGAGGAGGGGGAGGACGTGCGTGTTGATGAGCTGCTCTGCGGTGCCCGCACCACAGATGGGGTTGTATATCAGGAGAGTGGGCATCGTGGTCGTCGGCGTCGAGGCTGTCGTCTCGTCGTTGACGGTGACGAGCAGAAGGCAGTGGGCGGAGGTCGCTCGTCGTGGTTGTGGGCGTCTGTGATCGCCGGGACCGTCGCGCGATCGAATCGATGAGGGGATCTGAGATCCAATCAAGATCCGATCGACCCCTCGGCTGCAGGCGCGCGTCTGAGTCGCACTCCCACTGGCAGCCCATGTTCCTCCCTGGCCTATCCACCCTATCGCGTCTTGGCCTGCGACTCACCGCTCTCACTCTCACTGCTCCTGCAAGACGCGCGATGTCGGCTGCTGCTGCACCCGAGTTCAAGGCCTTCAATCTCGCTCTCATCCAGCTGGGCCAGGTCGGTGCGGATAAGGCGGGTCAGTGCGTGCGAGACTCGGGCGGGATAGGCTTGGAAATGCTGACCGGCCGTGTATCCAGCGAACCTCAAGCATGCACGCGAAATGATCTTGAAGGCGGCGAGCGGAAGCGGAGGCGCGAAGCCCAAGCCAAATGTCGTCGTGCTGCCCGTTCGTAGCGCCTCCTACTCGCCCGTGCATCTCGGCTCATGGCGAGGAACAGGAATGCTTCAACTCTCCGTACGGGCACACGCATTTCCCCGTATATGCAGAGACGATCGGGTACACGCCTGGAGAGCCGTACAACGTTGAGGCATCTGCGAGCGAGTCGGTCAAGCTGCTGTCGGCGACGGCAAGGGAGGCGGGGGTATGGCTCATTGGCGGTACGTGCGAAAGACTCTGAGCTCCCCGTCATGTTCTCATGGGTACACGCACTGCAGGGTCGATACCGGAGCGCGTCGAGGCGGACAACAAGCTGTACAACACTGCGACCGTGTACTCGCCTACAGGTCGGTTCGCGTCCTGCGGGACGTGCGGCTCCTGCTCATGCGCATATAGGGGAGCTCGTCGCCACGCACCGCAAGACGCACCTCTTTGACATCGACATCCCTGGGAAAATCACCTTCAAGGTTCGCATACCTTCCTTAGACACCCGAGAAGCATAGCCTCACCTACTTGCAGGAGAGTGAAACGCTCACCGGCGGCACAAGCGTGAACTACTTTGATACGGGTACGCATTCACTCCTTTGACAGCTGTTGTAGAAACGATAGTCCGGCCTGCGCTGGGAATGTGTGGAGCTGGGGTTTGGACCGAAGGTCGCCGTGAGACTGACGTCAAGAACATAGCCCTCCGCTCACGCGCTGCCAACGATGGCACTGGGCTTTGGCGAATGCGTGACTTCGCCGACCGTCGTTCATCTCGCCAGCCATAACCCTGCTCCACATACTGCCGCGCGCGAGTGGTCTGAATATCGGGTTCACAGCAGCTGGAGCCTTCCCCACTGGCTGACATTAAACCTAGAATTCGCCCGGATTGGACTCGGCATCTGTTACGATGTGCGCTTCCCCGAGCTTGCTATGATCAATGCGCGGAAAGGTACGACGGACGATCATCCGCGCAAGGTTTTGCTAACCATGACGATCCCCAGGCTGCCAGGTCCTCATATACCCTGGGGCATTTAACCTCACGACGGGGCCTCTCCACTGGGAGCTTCTGCAACGAGCAAGGTACGAGTTCGCATCGTTCGCTGGGACATGAACGACTGGACCGTGCACGCAGAGCTCTCGACCAACAAGTCTACTTCTCGATGTGCAGTCCCGCACGAGACATGTCAGCTGGGTACCACGCGGTGAGTCGCAGATCGCTGGGTCGGCCGCTCGAGTACATTCGGTGACTTGATTCTTTAGTGGGGCCACTCCATGGTCGTCGATCCCATGTGAGCTTCCGTCGCAGCCGTCTTCTCGACGACTGGTGCTGATGCGCGGCGCAGGGGCAAGGTGATCGCAGAGACGGAGCACGAAGAGGACATCGTGTACGCGCACATCGGTCAGTCTGCTATATGTTCCGGGCTCGTGAAAGCATTGCTGAGAACGTTCTGGCGTCTCGCAGACCCGAAGACGTTCCACGACGCGCGCGCGGGGATCCCGGTGACGGTGCAGCGGCGGTTCGACGTGTACCCCGACGTGAGCGAGGGCGTCGCCGTGGGGTCCAAGTAGTAGATCAAACGTGTGCAGGACGGTGTCTAGTACCAGTGTATAACATCGATGTGTATGTAGCGTGTCTTCGCCAGGATTTAGACGCTGTGGCGCGGAGTGGCTGGGCGTCTATTGTGCTCAGCAAGCGGCGAATGTTCCGGTGCATTCGACGGTCTTCCATCGCGTTCCCTCACTGCTTTTATCGCGCCTCTCTCCCTTCAGCCTCGCCTACTCCCTCCCTCGTCCCAAACACCTCTTTCTGCCCACCACCCACCCCGCATCCCGCGCTCGCGACACGCAGCGACGACAACGATGGTAAAGGAAACGTGAGTGCGCGATCAGAGCAGTGCGCGGACGGGAGTGCTGATCAGGCGCCGTCCCTCCGGTACGCCCTGCGCCACAGCAAATACTACGACCTCCTGGAGGCCTCGCCAGACGCATCCGACGCCGACCTCAAGAAGGCCTACCGCAAAAAGTGATTGCGAGTCCTCGATCAGCTGTGCAGCGCCGTGTGCTGACGACCTGGGCTTGTCTAGAGCACTACGACTGCACCCAGACAAGGGTGGTGACCCGGAGCTGTTCAAGGAGGTGACACACGCGTGAGTGTCCTGTTGGACTGCCTGGCCTGGCGGGGGTGCATGGCGGACGGCGGAAGACCTGCTCGATGAGACAATGTGGAGGCCTTGGGCATCGGGCGCGATATTTTCGCGATCGGCGCCTGCGTGTTCGTGGCCTCCGCATTGTTAGTGCAGTGCTGGCGCTAAGCAGATCCCTACATGCGTCAGCAGCGCGCAAGCCACTTTGCGCGCTGCGCGCCATCGATGCACTCACCGTCGTGGCCGAGGACAGGCGCAATCGACCGCTGACAAACCTATGCACTCAGATATGAAGTTCTCTCAGACCCACAAAGGCGAAGTATCTACGATGCACGGGGAGAAGGAGGACTCTCAGAATCGGGCGGCATGGGTGGGATGGATCCTCAGGTGCGTCGCCACTCTTCGGTTCCGTCGCGCCCCCAACCTGACTTGCCTCCAGGATCTGTTCAGCCAACTGTTCGGCGGCGGAGGCTTTTTCGGCGGTGCCGGCGGATCCCGCGGGCCACGCAAGACGAAAGACCTCGTTCACCGCGTGCACGTTACGCTCGAAGACCTGTACAAGGGCAAGACGTCCAAGCTCTCGCTCACGCGCAATGTCATCTGCGCCAAGTGCAGCGGCAAGGGCGGCAAGGAGGGCGCGGTGCAGACGTGCACAACTTGCCACGGGCAGGGCGTGCGCGTCACGCTGCGCCAGATGGGCCCGATGATCCAGCAGATCCAGCAGCCGTGCGATACATGCAGCGGGACAGGCGAGATGATCAACGTGAAGGACCGCTGCAAGACGTGCACCGGGAAGAAGGTCGTCAGCGAGAAGAAGATGCTCGAGGTGCACATCGACAAGGGCATGAAGGGCGGCCAGACGATCAACTTCCGCGGGGAGAGCGACCAGGCGCCGGGCGTCACCCCGGGAGATGTGATCATTGTCGTCGAGGAGAAGCCGCACGAGCGGTTCAAGCGGCAAGGCGACGACTTATTGCTCGACCAGGAGATCGACTTGCTCACGGCGCTCGGCGGCGGTCAGTTCGCGATTAAGCATCTCGACGACCGGGCGCTCATCGTCAAGATCAACCCCGGCGAGGTTATCAAAAACGGTATGTATTCCGTATCGCTGGTTGTCGCGCAGCTCGTTTTGATAGCCTGCGCCTTCAGACGACATCAAGGTCATCTCTGGCCAGGGCATGCCCTCTTACCGGCATCACGAACCAGGCGACCTCATCGTGCACTTCACCATCAAGTTCCCTGACAGCATCGACCCGTCGCTCATCTCTGCGCTCGAGCGTGTCCTCCCGCCACGCACGCCGATTGAGAAGTTCCCGAAGAGCATCACGCTCGAGGAGGTCGAGCTCGAGGAGGCAGACACCCGGCAGCGCGCACGGGCGAGCGCAGGCGGCGACGCGATGGACGAAGACGAGGAGGGCGAGCCGCGGGTGCAGTGCGCGAACCAATGATCGGCCAGCCATTTGGTGGTCTGGTTGGTTGGTTGGTTGGTTGCTGCCGGCTGGCGTGTACTGTGCTGTTGTTCGCTCTGGATCTCCTCCGTGTGCGCCCCTCTCTACCCGTCCGCTCCTCCCCTCCGCTCACGCCGCCCCCCGGACCCGCGCATCCCCTCCTGGCTCACACATCCGCCGTCACCCCTTGCTTTGTTTGTTGCATGACATTCACGTATTGTACAACGCGCGCTAGTTGCATCCATGACTAGAAATCCCCCTGTGACAGTATACCGCTACAATTGTACAGCTAGACATGGACAGGGTCAAAGATCGAGAGCGGCGGTGTGAGAGTCTGAATCAGTGTTGCGGCCAATGTCGCGGACGAGGAAGCCCGGGTTCAGTGCAGTGTCGTAGAAGAATAGAGTGGAGACATACTTGCCATCCGGGCCTTTATTGTATTTTGAAGCTTGAGCTTGTAGCCTGGGCCTGAGGCCTTGACTCTTGAGCTTGAGCTTCTCAATAGGGTTGCGTGACGTCCGTCACGTGGGCGCGTCTTCGGGTGGGCGCGTCGCGCGTCGCGATACCGGGCGCTCATAATGTATGTATGACTACAACCAGCGATACAGTGGACCCGTCGGACAGCCGGTTGAATTTCGGGTGCTTTTGAGGTTCGTACAAATGCCTTCAATACCTCGCTTTCGTGCTGCTATGTTGATATACTGTCTTAAACCAAAGCATGGTGCTAGTACACTCACTCATCAGCCGCGGCGATTTGTCGACGCCATTATCTATTACATTGGGCGAGCCGCGTAGACAAATGTTGAGCCGCGGGCCGCAGGTCCTAGTACGTTGGGTACTCTCTATCTGCGCATCTGCGAGACTGAGTTCTATTTAGCGACGAGGACTGTATAGGAAGCGAATAGCACATCGCACCACTCTGCGCGCCTCGTAGCCTTCATTCCGGTCGGTAGTATAAGTGCATCTTAAAACTCAGCAGACACATCCTCGGACTCACCTCCAAGCTATAACAGCACATTGATACCCTCTCGCCGCCCAGGTAACCACTGACCCAGCGAAATGTCCATCGTCAGCGTTCCTGTGGAGATACTCGAGGACATCGTGTCCTACCTGTCCGGGAACGACATCCTCAAGTTTGCTTCCACCTGCCGGGCAGCATATGCTTGCGCGTTGCCCACAATACTTAGGGACGTTTCCTTGGGCCACCGCACCAAGAAAGAGGTCGGCGAACAGCTGCGCTCGTTTTGCTACTGCGTCTTGGCCGACCTTCCGCAGCGGGCGTCCTATATCAGGACGTTGACCTTCGGAGCGCTTACCATCCAGGACGGCAAGGACACATGCACGAAACAGGACTACGTGTTGGCGGACCACGTCGCGCGCATCATATCGCTTGCGACAGGGTTACGCGTACTGGTGGTGGATGGTGCAGAACGTCTGTTCTCCAGCGCACCCTCCCAGGTCACCGAGGCGATCACCTCACTCAAGAACCTCTCCGAGATTCACCTCGAGGGATACGCCGGCCCTCATGCGCTGCGTGTGCTCGCTGAGATGCACAGTCGACCAACGGTTGTCAGGTTGACCTCCTTCGACGCGCCGACGTGCTACCTCGTCCCCGGGCGCGACCGCCTCCTGCACAACTTCACGCAGTCCCTCGTGCGCCTCACCCTCGTCAACAACCACGACCTCGTCCAGGCGCTCGAGCCCACCCGGTGTGGCCGGCTGTCAAGCACCTCACGCTCGGTGGCGTGCGAGACGCCGCGAGCCTGCCCGCCCTCGCGCGCGCGTTTCCGGAGGTGCGGCAGCTGGAGGTGTGCGCACGGTGCACCGAGGAGAAGGTCGGACGCGATCTCTGGACGCGCCTGGAGTCCGTCTCGCTCGATCGCCCCGTCCCGCTCTGTCGCCCCGTCCCGCATGTGGAGCTCGTTGGCGCGGAGTGGGTGGAAGAGCAGTTCGGACTCGCCCTCGAGACGATGGCAGGGATGGCGCCGACGACGCTGACGTGCCGGGACGTGGATCTGTCACTGGACCATTGGGCGGTAGCGCAGCTGGTGAAGTCCGTGGCGCGGAGCGTCAGGTGTGTCAGGTTTGTGTGCACGGACAAGGTGCGGTCGCAGAGAGGGGTCCGAGCCGGAGCCTACAGTTTGGGAGGGCCTTCTAGCGTCGAGAATTGGTTGGATGTGAGTGGGTTGGTTTGACTGATGGAACGCTGGCTGACCTGGGTCGCGTCAATGCAGGACACCATATCAACACCCTTGGTAGGGCGCCTTTGAACGCCGTTGTCGTCCCTGTGGATGATACATGCACTGATACCCCCGGCGACGAGAACTGGGCGTATTCCAGCGCAAAGAACATATTAGCGATGCTGGACTTAGCCTATGGGATCGCAGAGCGGATCTCTACCCTGCTCTATGTCGGGCTGGATACAGGCGAGCGTTCCTCACACAGGACGAGGTGGTACAAGGTCGTGTCACGAGACCCCGACCACCTCGATATCAAACGACTGAGGGAGTGTGAGAGCAGGGAGGTTGAGGGGATGTTTGCAGGATCTTCTGATTAGGACCATTCATTCCGTGGGCTGGTTGCAGTATAGATAGAGTTTAACGTGGACTTCTAGACTGGGGAAAGGGCGCGCCCCGGTGTCACCGGGCTTGCTATGTATACATAGTGTCCAAGTTGTAATTAGTGTCTGACAATACTTAGACTTTCTCATCATCGCACCTTCGACCAATACTTACTCGTTGATGTGGCAAGACACCTACGCGTCACTCCGTTCCAATGTAAAAGATAACGACCTCCCTCCCTACCCCAGCGGCTATCCTCGGGATAGTCTTCCCCGCCAGCCAGTCGAACGTGCGGACGTATTGAGGATGAGGTGCGATGCCCAGAACGGTCGGCACGGCGTTGATGTAGTTGGCGTTGTGCAGGTGGATGGCGGCACCCTTTGCAGGAGAGCCGCTCGCAATGGCGAAATACTCATGGTAGGTGGGGCACCATCTGTCCATGTCAGAGAAGGCGCGTGAGTGAGTGATGAGCGAGCGGATGCAAAGCTAAGAACGTACCGAAAGAGCGTGCTGCCCTCGGGAAAGCTCGCGCCCGTGACGGTGGGTTTGCCGCCTTGGAGGTCCCCATATCCCAGATGGAGAATCTTGAACCGTAGACAGCGCCGACGCTGTCCGCAAAATGCATTCACTCAGGTTCTGCGGGAAAGGGGGAGGGAGACAGAGACGCTCACGTGTCTACGGAGTCCCTCCGCCATGACACCGACCCTGTCCACCTAGACTTCACCCCAATCACAGGGCTCGCCAGCGCCCTCGGCTCGATGAGCTCGACCACGCTCGAGTTCTTCCACGCGTCGTGCTCGTTCTCCTCCCACTCTGTGCGCCAGTCTGTGAGGAAGATTGAACCGCGGCAGTCGGAGACGAGCAATTCCTTGCTCGTGGTGGGGTGCGAGTTGACGGAGGTGAGCGGGTGCGGGAAGGCAACCACGTATACTGTGGGTTGCGGTCGGCTCGAGACCCCGTCTTCGTCAAGTGGGGAGGGGGGGAGACAATGTTGATCGAAGGATTGAGGTCCCAGACCATAAGAAGTTTATCATCTGATGTTGGCAAGAGGAGCGTGGTCAGGGACATACGAATCAGAGCAGAAGGTCCGATCCACGGCGATTTCATCACCCTGTAGCTCGCGCGAGCCACAGGCGCATCACCTCCACTGCACTAGCAGCAAATTTACGAAGACATCCTCAAGCTCAAACTGGTCAGCAGGATCGGGAGCAAGGACAGCATACCTCAGTGAAAATTGCATGTCTGATGCGAAGCGAGCACAAGGGGAACATATTCCAAAGTCTTTGGAAGGTGTAGCAAGAGAGGAGTGGCGTGCTGCCACCGTGTGGTACGAAACAACGAACAACGCATTACTTGTTTGATGTGGCCAAGAACACGTTGTGTAGCACGCCGTGGATCGGGTTCTCGAACAGAGTGCTGGGACTCTGCTTACCTGACACTGTTGCTAATATCTTGAGCTTTCCTCGCCGTGTCCTCCGCAGAAGGTCATGTCGTTGACCTTGCCATGATGGCCAGTCATGCCTCCGCCGAACTGGAAGATGTGCTCGTCATCCCCGGACGATTTTGAAAGGAGAAAGAGTTCGCGGTCGGCTCCAGCGCGGCTAGTCTGTCAAACGAAGTGCAGTCAGACGGAAGGATGGACGGAGGTAATGTGGCGCGTACTCGATTGACCAGACGTCGCTAACTGAAGGTGAGGTGACTTTGGATGACCATGCAAGAGCAGTGATACGGGTACCAATGTGGAAGCTAGCAATGCATTTGCACAACTCTGATGTCTAACTGAATCCAATCAACGTCCGGATATTAACCATGAACGCGTCCACTTACTACCATTAGAACCTCCACCGAATGTGCACCACCCACGGCAAGTAGGTCGGTCCCGTCTTCGTGGTAGCATGCGCGCACCACGTATACTTCTGTTCCGTGTGTGTAGCGCACGTCGGCCATGGCTGATAGCAGGCTGACGCAGAAAGTGCGATGGAAATGCAAGAATCTGAACAAGAACGCGGGATCAGGCAACACGAAGGCTATTTGGCTCTATTTACTTTGAGTGGCTGTCCGCAAAATCGCGGTCGTCGGATCCAGACCTCCGAGTCGAGAACAAGTTTCCACACTCTCCGTATACATAGTGATAGATGTCAATCCATGTAAAAATCTCATGGTGAGAGCTCTGTCAGTTTGTTGCTTTGACAAACAGAAGAAATGTACTGGGAAAAGTTGCTTCTGATGAGATGATATGGCCAATATGAAATGTCCATAGCATCCATTCGACATACAGTATCATCCTTATAAAGAGTAGCAAGCTGTTGGGGTGACTGCCTCGTTGAAGTTTAATCGTGGCATCGCACAGGCGGGTATGTACTACTTACAAATAAATACGCTTGCACACGAACTTCGCGCCACAGACGCGTTTCATCCATCACGTGAACGCGTGCCACGCATTTCCCCAGTCGTCGTAACGGCTGCACTGGCACGGAGGCAACGGTGCATAATATTGGCTTGTCCGGAACACACGTATGCTGTAATGTAAGGTCCTACACCATCATTGATTGAGCCCTGGAACTGACAGTGATTTTTCAGATCTATACAAGGCACTGCACTCGGCAATACACAAGACTCGAGTCGCTTTTAGCACATCGAGACCTACTTATATGACAAGTAAAGGGAAATACAAGTCACGAACCAAGCCACGCTCGAAGCGAAGATCAGCGGCTCAGGAGGCAGCGAGAGCACGAGCCGTGGAAGTGCGTCGCAGGAACGCGAAGGAGAAGAAGATATTGCCCGTGGACGCGCCACCGTCGCAAGGGCATCCTGAGGGCAATGGACAATGACAGGCATTCAGAGGCAAGGTAAGGGCTGCATCTATAATACCAAACCGTACACAGAAGCTCACCAACGAAGCAATCTAGGCATTCGTTTCATTACACGGGTGAGTTGTCAGTGCACGCCCCAGAGTTTTCGCGTATGGCTGTAAATTGGAGATCACTGGACGTTCGTCACCCGTGAATCGATCATGTCCTACAAATCTAAGGTACCCACAGATGTTTTGTGAACTGGAGTCAACGCCATTCTGTCGACGCTACGCGCGCTGAGCATATGGCTTCCGAGTCAAGAAGACTAGACGGACCCTGTGCCGCCTTGCACGACGGACTTGCTGCCATCTGGTGCGTCGGCCGCATATGTTTCGTCGTAATCAACGAGAGTCTGTACACAAGTGCACACTCACTGACTCAGGCGGCCGATCTCAGAAGATAGATAGTAGGTTTCATAACGTCCAGAGACGAGTCGGCAGATTATCTGACGGCGAGAAATAGGGCTGAACTTTCCTGGCATAGACTGGGCAGAGACATGCATATTTCATACTCTGAGAACGCTTCTATGCCGGTGCTCTACACCCCACCCTCTGCCTTTACAAACAGGTGGTGAGATTTGCCTTGGGAGAAGATCTCGATCGATGCTCAAGCGTTCATAGGCTATGCAAGCTTATACCGCGAGGCCGAGATAGGGTGTGTGTCAATCAGTGCTTGGATCTCCCTCGACACATCCTGTTGTAGGCGTCACATCGTTGGTGAACAGATGGCTCTCATCCCGGGGAACAGAGTCAGATAGACCTAGCACACGAGCTACGATGAGATTGAGCCAAGATTGAATATTGAATATTGAGCGGCGCACGAGCGGGCTCCCATGAATAGCGGTGACGACACTTACCTTCCAGCTGGCCTCAGGCGCACTGGGCGCAGAGCAATGCACACGGAGACGGAAGCATTTTGCCTCGTGATGAAGGGCAGAACTTGCATTCAACGCACGTTCCGGAAAGGGTCGTCTTCGCTGCCAGAGAAAACGCGGCGATGCCGTATAGGCTATATAACACGGAGACCCTCGTACCTCCTTTCTCACCGCCTCTTGTTCCCGTCCATCACCCCGCTTGCCACTGTGTATTCTAGACGCTGTACCTTCCGTCTTTGCTGCTGTCATGAGTGAACTGACAAGTTCCGGACCGCAAACATGCCTCACCGACGTTCGACCGAACAGCCCGGCGAGATCGAGCCTTGGCCACCGCTTGAGAGCTCCGAGCTGTGGGTACTTGCATGTTCTATGGTGAGATATGGACCTGTTCTATTGTACACGTTGTGAGCCAAGTGCGAGCTGATTGTGTCCCAAGTGATACCCGTTTGCGACGGCTTCCGAGTGAGAGCGGCGAGCGCCGTATGTTGCAAGGCGTCTGTCATGTACGAGGGGCCGAGAGTGGTTACGGGAGCCCTTCAAGCTTCACAGCCTGCACATGGCCGCCCAGCGCCGCCCAAGATGCGGCAGCCAGCCTTCCCTATCGAGATTGCCCGACGGGAGTATATCTACGCGAAAAGAATGTCCCGGTTACTCCTGAGCTACTTAACCGACTTAGACTCTTGACGAGTCTCGAGACAAGCGCCTCCTCCTCGCCTTCATCTGTTTCCGTGACGATCCTCTCTGCAGCAGCCTGTATTCGTGGGCATGCCTATGGACAGCGAGGCCACTCAGAATGCGCGCGACGAGCAAGACCGCGCGAATGACCTCCACCTCGTCTCCTACACCCTCCTCGTCCAGTCGCTGACCATCCAGGCTCCGCCACCGGGCGTCCCCCTTCCGCTTCCAATCCCTGTGGAACTTCCACCAGGCATCGCGAGGCGTATTCTCGGTCCTAATTCTGTGCAAGAACCGCAGTTACTATTGGAAGATGTGAGCTTGGAGTGCAAGCCCGGAGAGGTCCTCGCTATGTGAGTGCTGCTTGAAGGAGTCGGCTTACAGCTGTTGTAGAGACGATAGGCCAGCCTGCACTGGGGTGTGTGTGGAGCTGGGGTTTGGGCCGACGGTCGCCGTGAGCGAGACTTATGTCAAAGTCGAGCTAGAGAACATATCTGAGCGACAACGGTGGGTGCGTGACTTCGCCAACCGTCGGCCATCTCGCCAGCCATCACCCCGCGCCACACACCCCCGCGCGCGAGCGGTGTATCATTTCTACAACAGCTGTAACGGAACGCGCTCTACTCACCGACCGACGCCATCTGCACAGAATCGGTGCGAGTGGGTCCGGCAAGTCCACTCTGCTTAATGCAATCGGTAGGCGCACTGGCGGCCTGAAGACCCTTGCTGGCTCTGTCACCATTCACCCCACTTCCGCCACAAGGATCAAGGTGGCAGATGCAATCGGCTTCGTGCCACAGGACGATCTCCTTCTCTCATGCTTGACCGTTCGTGAGACCCTCCGGTTTGCAGCTGGCGGGAACAATGAGGCAGTGGAGAGGACCATCGGGGAGCTTGGTCTACAGAAAGCAGCGGATACGCTGGTCGGCGGAGGATCGTCAGGTAAGAAAGGTATCTCGGGTGGCGAGCGGAGAAGGTGAGCTCTCTGAGTCCCATGTCTCGTGCGCATCCATCCCGGGTTTCGTACTACATTGGGTGGCTGAATCCCGGTTCAAAACGTGATATTGACAATGATTCATTAGGCTTTCGATTGGCTGTGTACTCGTACGGCAACCAAGCGTTCTCATCCTAGACGAACCGTAAGTAGCCTTCCTCCGTCTCCCTACCAACCCTCCAACACTCACACACAGCACAACCGGCCTCGACACCACCGCGGCCTTCTCCGTCCTTTCCCTGCTGTCCTCCCTCGCGCGGCGGAACCGCACCGTGATCATGTCCATCCACCAGCCGCGCTCCGACGCCTACCCGCTCTTCGACCGGCTCTGCCTCCTCTCGCACGGGCGCGTCGTCTACTCCGGGCTCCGCCGCGACGTCCTCCCCTGGTTCGCGGATCTCGGATACACGTGCCCGCCGCAGACGAACCCGCTCGACTTCTTGATCGACGTGAGCGCGGTGGACTCACGGGACGAGGATGCGGAGAGGGCGAGCCAGGCGCGGGTGGATCGGCTGAAGAGCGCGTGGGCAGAGAGGGAGAAGATGAACGAGGAGGGCGATAAGGGGGAGACCAAGGGGGCCGGCGAGGACGTGAACGTGGGCGCGGACAAGGGGAGGAAATCGAATCGGCCGGGCTTCGTCAAGCAGGTCGTCGTACTGACTAATCGGGCGATGAAGAACGTGTATCGGGATAATGGGCTGCTCCTGGGTTTCCTGCTGCAGGTTGCTGTGATCGGCGTCATGGCAGGTTGGTCTCTCGCTCAATTATGCAAATCACAAGGGGTGCTGTTGATGCTGACGGTGTCGTCGTCGTTCAGGTTTGACTTTCTTCAATCCGCCCGAGACCCCCGCCGGCATACAGACGCTTAAGACGGTTTACTACCAGGGGGTCGTTATGTTCTTCTATTTATCCTTTATACTCTATATCTACATAGACTGCGGGCAGCTCGTGGTATTTGATCGCGAGCGCGAGGTGTGTTTCGATAATACGGCTCAATGCGTCCAAGACTGCTTACACAGGGTTAGGATCGACTATATGACGTGCTCCCCTGGGTGTGCAGTCATCTGCTCGCCTTCCTGCCCATCAACATTATCGCACCAACCCTATATGCTATAATCCTCTACTTCATGTAAGTCTGTTAGATTCCATTTGATCACATCGTATGCTCATAAACTCCTGTTAGGTGCGGCTTCCGCCACGATAATCTCGCGAGAAACCTATTCATATTCATCGGCAATGTACGTCTACCATCATTTGCATCATCAGGCGCGCTCACATTATATGCAGTGCATACTGCAACAGCACGGCTCATTCGCCTATGCCCTCCTAGCGGCCTCCATCGACCGTAATTTTGCTCAGGCATCCCTGATCGCGAATGGATTGTCCATCGCCATGTTTCTGAGCGCGGGGTACCTGATCGTGAACCTCCCTGCGTATATTGGTTGGATGAAATGGCTGTCGCCGTACTTCGTATGTATCTCCCATGGCCCATCGCCCGCATCACTGATGCGTGAGGTCTCACAGTATGGCTTCAGATGGACAGCAATCACCCAATTCCGAGGTAGAGTCTTCTCGTGTTCAGGCATCGAAGGCGTCCAACGGTACAAATCCCCTGCTCTACCACGCGATTACCTTGTCTCAGTTGCCGGTGTCTTTTTTAGAAATCAGTGCATCGGAGACAATGTCCTCGTCGGCCTCCGGTTCAACCTCAACACACCCCTCTGGGTCTACCCCCTCGGTATAGTCGGCTTCATCCTCGTCGTCCTCGGCATGGCCGTGTGTACCCTCTTCCCTCTCCCCTACCTGCCTCTCACTAACCAGCTCCCTCCTCCCCATATAGATTGCCCTCCTTCAGTTCTACCACCCCGGCGGAGTGAAGCACGCGAAGAACAAACTCTCCTCTTCAGAGCGGCCTAAGAAACCCGCGAAGGTCGAGGAGGTGGAGGCGCCCACGCGCGAGCGGGTCGACGTGGAGCTGAAGGACATGGGCATCATCGTTAAGGGCGGGCTTCTCTTGGGCACCGCTAGTAAGAGTATTTTGGACGGTGTGGATGTGACGTTTAGGCCTGGGCGGTTGACGGTCGTGCTGGGGCCGTCGGGTGCGGGAAAGGCATGCGCGTTCTTGCGGGTCGGCGCGGTCGCTGACGATGTTCGCATTATAGAGCTCGTTGTTGGAGGCGATGGCAGGTCAGCTGCCGCCGTCACGCTTCTCTGTGGCAGGTTCTATCCTCTTCAATGGTCGGCCTACCTCCTCAGGCCACAGTGAGCAGGTCGCGTTTGTGCAGCAGAGCGACCAATGGCTCTTGCCTGCACTCACTGTACGTCAATTTTCTGTATTGTTGCCTGCAGGTTCGTTGATACCGTGCGCTGTAGATTAGAGAGACCCTGCACTACGCTGCGGAGCTTCAGCTGCGCGGTATGACCAAGCCCGCGAAGAGAGAGCGCGCGGAAGATGTCATGAGGGCAATGGGCCTCACGCCTGTTGCAGACCACGTTGTCGGTGGTGAGGTTCGTCGGTCCCGATATCTATCGAGCGCACTGCCTGATGACTTCGCAGACGGTCAAGGGTATTAGCGGTGGTGAGAAACGTCGCCTAGCGCTCGCTGTCCAGCTGCTCGCAGATCCCTCCGTGCTTCTCGCCGACGAACCCACCTCCGGCCTTGACGCGTTTTCCGCGCTCTCGGTAATCGACGCCCTCCGTGCGCTCGCGCGTTCCGGCCGCACAGTCGTAGCCTCTGTGCACCAGCCGCGCTCGGAGGTCTGGACGCAGGTGGACGACGTAGTCGTGCTCGCCGCAGGTGGGAAGGTAGTGTACGCAGGCGACAAGAACGGCGTCGTCGACTGGGTGGACGGCGTCAGCGGCGTTCAGATGCCCGATTGGTGGAACCCCGCGGACTGGGTCGTGGATGCTGTGTGTGGAGAGGGTCGAGATGCGCTGGTCCAAGCGTGGCAGAAGGACCACGAGCTCAAGAAGGCGGAGGAGGACGCCCCTTTGTCTGATGCGTTGTCCACGCCGAGCGGCCATGCGGTGGGTGTGCCAAAGAGGAGCGCGTCGGAGTATGCGCTGCCGGTGGTGCTCAGTCGCAGCTGGAAGAACCTGAGGAGACAACAGGACGTCTTCGTGGCGCGGCTTGCGAATCCTCCATTCCTTGTCTTGATCTTTTGGATGTTCTTTTTGCGGCTCGGGCACGGGCCTGCGAGTGCACAGGATAGGATCGGACTGTTGATGGAGAACAGCGCTATGCCGTTTGTCGGTGAGTGATAGATGTCTTTCAATGGTAGAGAGAAATACTGAGCAGACATCAGGGATGCTTGCGTCTATTGCTATATACCCTGCTGAACGAGACGCGTTCTACAGGTGTGTGATGCTTGCTCTCAGGCATGGCTGGCTATAACGTACCATGTATAGGGAATACAAGAACCCTGCTTCCCGTTATAGTGCCGCTACCTTCATCATGTCGTACACGATTCAGGAAGTCCCTATGCAATTTCTAGCTGCTATGGTCCGCCCATCTCACTGCATCGATGTTGAGTGATTGACGATCCAGTGATCCTCAGATATATTCAGTCATCATGATGGCGGGTATGGGCCTGCAGATCGACGCGCGGAGGTTCTTTGAGTTCTCGTTTGGTATTTTTGGCCTGGTCAGCTTTGGAGAAAGCATCGGGGTACGTTAATCTGCTAATTGAGGCTTGAACCTTGAAGGCTGATGCTGATGGTCGATTGTAGATCATTTTCTCCAGTACGTCGTGCTAGACGAGGATTGCCAGTATTCCGCTGACATTCTGCCATAGGCTGGGTGATTAACGGAGGCCTCTCCGTATCGCTCGTTTCGTGCGCCTTGACAGTGCTTGCGCAGACGTGTGGGATTATCTCTGTCACGCTTCCTCGCTGGCTCGCAGTCATTTCCTGGGGTAGTGCGCTGACTTATCAAGCGTGAGCAAGCTGTATATCGCAAATGTATCCGGCGCATTGACACCGATATTGCTGTTGTTGCAGGCGTGTGGCCTTCATCAACGAGTTCAGCGGTTTGGTCTTCAACTGCACGCAGGAGCAGCTTGCCTCCGGAGAGTGCCTTGCAGGTGTGAAACCTCTTGCCGCGATGCATGATCATGATCTGGGTCTGACGTCTATTGCAGCTACGGGAGAACAGTTGATCGAGACATTCGGTTTCAAAGATAGGAACACAGCAAAGTTCACCGCACTCTTGCTTGTGATCTTGGTCATCTATAGACTGCTGGCATATGTGGCGGTTCGGGCAAGGGTGGCTCTCTTGTAATAACGCCTTTCCTGTGTGCTCCCATCTTGACACGGTTAGATCAGTTGAGAATGGAGATGTTACTTGTAATGAACCACAAACGCCTTGTCTGAAGAATCGACATTGGCCGGAAGGTTTGCACGTATGCAGAATACTTGCATGGACAGGTCAAGTGAGTGCGCGTCCATATCTTGACCTGAATCCGTACTCGCCGCGTGCGGTATGGCATCATGTCAATCATGTTCTCGGGCTACGCTGTAAAGCGCTTGGTAGCGTTGTGTAACGCACTAAGCATGGACTCACCACCACTGGACACGTTGTCACTGCCAGTCACGCCACTGTTGGCTCGTCTGAGAACTACGCATAGTCATTCTACTAGCTGGTATGTACGGCCTTCAACTGATGAACGATCAGTGTCGCAAGCACAAGAAGATCAACAGAAGATAGCGCACCGCACGACGAGTTGGTCAACACGAGGATCTACATGACTGCGTCGGATTTGCGCTCCAAATACGGATCCCTGCACATCCGAATCGATTCAACGACTCAGGGCTACCGTACCCCTGGGTTCTACATAGAATGTTTCCAGCCGCCACGCCGAATGCAGCTCATGCGTCCGCATTCCCTGTCGTACGCCAGCCGCGGTGACGACGACCGCAGACGCGGATACCTTTCCGACGAAGCGTGCCCGCGAGTCAGCATGACAGCAAAGCAGCAACAGCAACGCACCATGCCCGCCGTCCATCACTCCCGTTCCAAGCAAGCGAGCGGCGCGGACGACGACGCCAGTCCCGCCCCTGCGCGACACGACACGGCGCCCCATCCACAAGGCCCAACAACGCACGCACCCCGGCATCCTAGGCTCGACCTTACGTGTAGCCCCCGCGCCGGCGACAAGCACGAGCCAAGTAGCCGACGCCGCGCGGAGGCTCCAAGAGGCCGCAAATGGCCGGAGGACCACGTCGGGCCTGCGATCGGTGACGGCAGCGCCCACATGCAACGCACGGCGATCTACCAGAGCCCAGATCCTCCCGAGATCCCGCTCCTCCCGTCATCCATTGGCCCAGATCGGGTACTGCGAGTGCTAGATCAGATCAGATTGCCCGGACGCGTGGTGGCGCACGTCCTCGCTCAGCCACATGAGTTGTTTGCCTGCACTCACGTAACGCTCGCCTACTCGGGGCATATCCGCAACCACGCCAATGTATCCAGTACAAGATCAACATGTCGTTTCGAATGTCATAATTTACACTACTACCGACGTGCGGTCTGCGCAGAATCTAGAGTACGGGTGAAGTCACACACACACATTACAATACCAATATACGACGCCACAGAATCGGGGAAACATCCGGGAAATATCAGGCAGACATGGAGCCTATCTTACATGTCGAGTGCGCGCGACGGGCGGGGAACACAGGGGAGGGACAAAGATACGGGGGACCAAGCGTACATACTGGGAGGAGGAAGGGAGGGCACGGTCGACGGTAAACGAAGGCGAAGGTCAAATGCAAGTACGGGGCGGGGTGAAGGTCAAGAAGGCGATGCGACTTGGAGGATGGGGTCGGATACGATGAACGGTCCAAGAAGGTCCATGCAACTCGGACGACAGAACGCCGAGGAAACGCTGCCGGCCTCACCGACCGTAGGGAGCCTGGTACCCCGTGACGTACCCAGCGTATCCCCCGTGGCTCTGGTACCCAGCGTACTCAACGGGCGCCTCCCGATACGTGACACCGCCATGCGACTGCTGCGGGTGCACCGGGGCTTGCTGCACCGGCATATGCATCCCGCTCGTGCTCGCCCCCGCCTCAGCGATCGCGCCCGCCGGTGCCACGTACCCGCCGTTCCCATACGCGGCGTGGGCCTGTACCTGGGGGTGCGGCTCTGCGCCGCCGTCGAAGCCGAGGTCCTTGAACATGTTCCGCCAGTATATCGAGTCGTGCTCCTCCATCGGCTGCGCCTGGTACTGCGCGTACGTCGTCGAGATCCCCGCCAGGCTGAAGTTGCTCATGCCTCCGCCGCGGTGCGTCGAGTCCGACATCGGGTAGTCCTGCTCGCGGTGCGGCATGTACGACGACGAGGCCGTGGGATGCGTATACGGGGAGGACGACGAAGAGGCGGTGCTCGACGTCAACGCCGACGAGACAGCAGGCGACTGCGAGTAGTACCCGCTATGCTGGGGCGCCTGGGGGTGCTCGATGCCATTCGCCTGCATCCCGTACACCTGCTGACCATAGCCGTTCGCCGAGTGGGAGGTTGTCCGGCAGGCACGTACGACGACGGCACGCCGCGCCCGTTGGTGCTGGCCATCTCACGCGAGTACAGCTCGCGCTCCGCCTGCCGCTGCTGCGCCTTCTGGAGGTCGTTCGCGATGAGCGACCGCAGGAAGCGGTCGTGATACGCTGCGGAGTACGACTGCTGGCTGAGATGTGCGGCGTCGTGATACGCCTTCGCAGTCTTGCCGATCATGTTGTGGATCTCTTGCATTGCATTGGTTCTGAGATCCGACAGTGACGGCGAGATGCTAGCACGAAGCAGCTGCAAAACCCAACTTACGTCAGCGTCAGAAAGACGGCTGTATGACGCTGATGCCCACCTTGAGCAAGACGACAGCAGAGTACGCTGTCATGACCGTGATCGAGTCCTGTCCGTACCGCAGCATTTGCAAGTCGACAAAGTCTTGCGCGACGATTTTGAGACCCGACATCGCTGCGGTGTGACAGGCGTTGAGCGCCTCGACGTTGCACGAAGAGCCGGACGAGCTGTTCGAGTGGATCCCGAAGGTGTTGAGGAACAGCCGCACGTGCAGCTGGAAGAACATGAGCATCGAGAGGTGGAATCGTGAGCCACCCGCTGTCAAGAGTGTGAGCGATGTTTCATCGAGTCTGACAGAAAGCGGACATGCTTACCTCCCTTCATCTCCTCGCACCAAGTTTGCACCCACTGGTTCAGCTTGCAGTTGCAGTCGCGTAGAAGGACCTCATAGTCAACGTCATCTCCACTCGACGCCGACCCGCCCTGCGCCATGTTGAACACGTCCGTCGTATTCGCAGCGATGCCCCGGAGCTGCGTGAACGCGGACACGATGACGTCCTCCTGGCGGGTCTGGCTCCCACCCTCCGAGTGCCACGTCCCCGAGTGCCTCACCAGCTCGTCGTCCTTCGGAAGCATCCAATGCTTTCCCGTCTGCATGCTCAGGCTGCGGTCGTGCACCCATAGCACAAGGTACGTCCGCTCGCGGTTGCGGCGCTCCCGCCTTTGCATGTCGTTCTCGCCCGTAAGCCCCCGCCCGACGTAGCGATTGAGCCCTAGCTCGATTGCCATGCGGCACGCGTACCCGATGTACGTCCACGTGCGCGGGTCGTCCGGCTCCTTCCAGTATGTCATGCACGCGAAAGCCTGCACGACCTCGACACGCTTCCAGTTCTCCGCGAAGGCGCGCACGGCATACTGGTGCGCGAGCCGCAGCACCGGCTGGTACATCTCCGGCTTGAAGAACTTGCAGCAGGCCATGATGAACGCCGTGAAGAGAAACGGGCACTTGCCGCGGACATACGCGTAGGTGTGGAGGGCGGGGTCAAATAGGTTGATGAAGGGATTGAGGCGGATATAGAACATGTCCCAGAGCTTTTCAACTTCCTCCTCTGCTAGAAGACCTGCCTCGACGGGGTCCTTCAGCGTCGGACCATCTGCAAAGAGCGATGCCACTGAAGTCGACGGCCGAGAGGACGCGTGCGGCGATGGCGGGTGCTGAGAAAACGAACGCTCTGAGGCGCCCGACGACCGAGCCACGGGAGTCTCGTCGCAGGGTTGAGGATGGTCTTGAAGAACGACGAATTGCGCGAATTCTGCTTGATGACGCGGGCTGGATACATACCGCCGTCCTTTTGGTCGTCTTCGTCGTCCTCGTCCATCTCCGAGTCAGAGGTCTGGGTGGACCTCGCATAACCGTCCTGGATATGAGAAGGAAGGTTCAGCGGAGGCAATTCTGGCCCCGTGTAGTGGGAACCGCTGGGGCCGCCATTATCTCGGAAGCGAGCATCAGCTGATGAAGGCCCGACGAGCGGGGGAAGGGTCAAGCTGTCGTTGATGTTCGACTTCTGTTTTGCGCTGTTGAGACCCTTTTCCAGTCGTCGGAGCATTTTGGACGCCTCCGATAGTCTACGTAAACGGCATCTCAGTAAGAGGGCGCATATACCGAGCGCAGATCTACCTTGAACCGGGCTTCCGACCGCGACGGTGTTTCTCGAAGATGCATCTGTGAAACGTTTGCGCTGGATACAAGGGATGCGCTGTGGGAGAACCTACTCTGCACCAGAGCGCTTGCAGCGCTGACAGGGAATGTTGTTGCCATCGTCGGCACCGACGCATTTCATCTTCACAGCATCGTCGTCAACGCGCTCATGGAGAAGGCTCGACGGTGGTTACCTTTGCGGCTCTGCATACGGTGCAGGCCCTCGCGCCTCTTACGACGGGCGGCTTGGCGCTGTAGACCGGCGATTTTCCAGGCGGTGAGCAGATGCGCCCGACGTGAGTAGCAGTACCTACGGAGGCTTATCATCGGACAGAGAGACGGTTTGCTCGCCGTGGGCGGGCTGCTGAAGGGGGGACGGGGGCTGCTGGTCCATGTGGATTGTATGAAGGCCGACTCGAGGCTAACGGTAATCAATCACCGCCGGCGATAGCGACCTGAGATATGAACCCGTCGGGTCGCGCCTGGGCTGTGCGGCGGCTGGAACGACGAGGAGGGGGAGAGAGGCGGTCGGCGAGACGTGCGGGGGTTATGAGGGACGAGGAGGTGGTGAGAGGAAGAAGGGTGATGAATGGATGAGAGGCGGAAGTAGCCCGCCCTAAGGAGCTATCCGGAGTCCCCGGCCGGGCGTCGGGGCCTCGGCTATCTCTATAGGCTTTCCGACGCAGGCGCCGGCCTACCAACCCAGCAGGCCGCCGGCGAGTTGCCTCTTCGGGACGTCTCCGGCTACTTCGCCTCCGGCTGGCAGCTGCGCTCCTTGCTCTCTAATGCGTGCACCAGCTGACAGTGCCTCCGCTGATACCAGCCACTGCTCGCCCGTCCCAGACACCCCGCGCGCCCCACGCCAGAGCCAGTGACGCCCTCCCGTCGCCAGTCAAAATCACCTCGCTATCTGTCTCCGTCGCTCCCGAGCTCGTCCGCACGAATGCTCGCATTTGTCGTGAACCCGTCCTTCGCACGACCGCCGCAACCTGCGCAACAGTCTATGCACGGGCTGCAAGAGCCACAAAGCAGTGCAAAATAACCGGCGGCTTGGCGTGCGCCTGGCGCAAGTGCCGGGAGGCGCGGGAGCACGGTTGATTCCCGAACGCGGAATCTGACAGATTGGCGTGCCGGAGTTCCATTTACAATGCACAGTTCCCACGATATTGGCGGCCCCGTATGTCCGGCGTCTTCCGGTAACTCACCTCTGTCCACTGTCGTTTGGCGGCTCCTCTCCCTCTTTTGCCTCCGTCCGTCCACCGCGCGCCTTGTGGTGGCGCGAGCATGTCCGTGCGCTCAGACCAGGTATGGCTGCCTATCTCACCTACGCGGGTAGAGCCTCATCAGCGTCTGATGATGCCGGAGGCTAGCCTGGCGGATGATATGCCGAGATGGCGCTCGAACGGCAGCTGCCCAACAACAACAACGCCTCCATTTTACACGGTCATCTCAGAGTAGATCATTTAGCAACTGACTCCGTCTAAACCCCAGCCTGTGCCCCCCCCCCCCGCCGAATTCACCCCGAATAACAAAACCCACCGAATGACGAGCGCATCTCGTAAAGTTGAAGGCCAGAATAGCTGCGGCCACACTCGCACTGCAACGCCGTACTCAACGAAGGCGCGCCGCATAGATAACTGCTCCCATATTAACTTCTATCGGCTCATCGCTCGCACCCCCTGGCCCCTTTTGTCCACGCTGATGGTGAACGACAGGCATGACAGAGTCTAGCCAAACAGCGTCCGGCCTCTGTCCGACCAGGCCCTGGCCAAGTGAATATGTGCGATAACCCAGCCTCCGGCGCACGGCCTGCGGCGGGGCGGACGCACATGTGGGCCGTCCCAATAGAGTCCATCGTTGTGGCAAATGGCCAAGGCGGACTTCCGGGAGATAGAACCGCGCAAGCGCTGCACCGTTCCCAAGCCTGTCCTCGCGCGACCATAACGGGCCATGCAGAATGGAGACATGGCTGATGGCTCGCACGTTGTGGACGTCCTACTTAGCGACGCAACGTCAGCCCCCGCGTGAGCAACCGCAGGAAACAGCCCAGCGCTCCTGCCGCCGGATCGCAGGGCGACAGAGAACGCGTTGAGCGTCATAGTGGCGGAAGGATCCCATAGCGAAGCCCGCGTACCATGACCGCGAAGCACGGTGTCCCACACCGCACGCCGCACGCCTCAGACAGATGCCAGAAGGACAGACCGGACACTGGCACTACCGGTCACCATGTCCTTGTGCTCCGAAGATGTCCTGAGTGTCTGCTCTGCGCGGGGTGGCTACATATCACCACGTTTCCTGTCTGAAAGTAGGATACAAGACCCAACCGCCGAGGGTACACCCTGAGATGACATCAGGGTTCCGATACAATGATGACCAGATGTAGTCTGTATTGGTTGCATAGACGAATTCACCGCTCGTTCATCGTCAACGAGGCAATCTAACCGGATGAATAACCAGATTTACCCGTTCTGCACCCGAACGTCTATGTGCATATGTCACGACCCGGCCACCATGCGGCGCCGGGCAGGTTTTTCATAGCATCTTTCGGAGAAAGACGCCTTTGTGAGGGACACCACCAACCCTGATATCAAGATATCAAGAGTGCGGCGTTAGCCGTATTGTCGATGCCATATGCTCGGGCAGCCCACCGGTACGCGGTGACTTGCGCACCGCCTCATCGCGCAGCACTACCTAAGGTACTTACCTGTGCGTCGGTTCGACCGCATCATACAGCAGGAATCTGCTCACTGTAAGTCCACAGACTGGGCAGTCCATGCCGTCGCCATCACGCGCAGCTCTGCCGGAAGCACGCTCGCATCTGACTACATCCCAAAGCACTTGAGGCGGAACGACAGCCTGGCGCGCGGTCGAAAGAAGGTTGGATGCACTGCGGTGCGGTTGCAGTGATGCCCGAGACCTTCCGCTAAACTTTGAGTCTGTTGATATCACATTACCCACGCCGAACAAGAAACTCGTTATCACGGAGTCGAGTGTGCTTACAAACATTAGGAGTTCACCGCGGTAACCTAGGTAGTTGCCCTTCTTCCCAAGTGCGTGGTGGCGTATTGGGACCCGCACCCGCGAAGGCTTCCGAATCACACGACGAAGGTCATTGCCTCGAGAACTTGGACACAGAAGTTCCGCGACGCGGCTGTGAACGGAACGACGGTCCAAGACGCGGAGCCGTGCGGATTCCAATCCAATTCCCTATGCCTACATGAGAATTGTCAGCGCTATGGAACACGTTGTGCGGAATGGGTTGCCACTGTGTAAGCCATAACCTACTATTCAGACAGCAAGGAGGACGCACATACAGACACTCGCCGGTAATCAGATCCACACCGCTTCGAGGGAGAAGATGGCCATCGCAGCGCCGTCTACTCAATGCCGCCCGACATACGCTGGACCGGGGTACGGTATGGCGTTACCTCGTACTTGAAACGGAACCGGGAATGATACATACGTTCGCGGCCTCTTCGCAGAGCTTACTTACCGGTGCCTGCCAGTCAGGACTGTTCATCTCTGTAATGCGTCTAGCGGTCGGTGTTATGTGGGTTGAGTTGGCGCTGCTTGGCTTCAATCGCCGCTGAACCCGGGGGCAATGATACTGCGACGGAGCTACTGTTAGTAGATGGCCGCTCGGATCCCAAGGCTATGGCACCTCCGAGTCGGCGAGGATCACCGAGGGCGTGTAAGGTAACCCTCAAGATTTGATGAAGTCAAACCACTGATATCATACGGTGCACAGGCACTGAGGTCGTAGAGTGTGAGCACAACAGAGTTGCCGATGTGCATAGATGTGAAGTAATGTCACAAATGATGACTTGAGGTAGTCGCGATTCCAGAGTCCAGACCCTCCGCGCGGTGCGTCCTCTTGCGAGTTTCTGTCGGATAAAGACCTGGAGGAAGGAAACACAGAATGATCTCTAGTAGGCATACCTTCATTGTTATTTTTTTTGCATGAGAAGAGCGGTCGCACATGGTCATAAAGACCCACTCACGTTAAATAGTATGAACATGATATTGGTCGTTTTTCAAGCTGTGTCCCGAAGACACACCGGCTGTAAGGCGCGTTCTGCAAAGTCATCATAATGTGTGTACACATATAATTGGCGACGTGTATGAGCGATTAGTGAACGACGACGACGCAAAGGGAAGCGATCCAAGTGGAAGAGTTGGAGAAGAGTAACTTGAACGATGACCTGGATCTGCCACAGATCTGAATCTGATCTCTTACGCAAGCACGCCCATAGAGGCAAACAGTTCGAGCTCCGCTTGGAAACGTGGCGGCGGCGAGCGCTTGGACCGCTTACCGATTCCAGCATTCGACCAAGTCGTTGCTGCCGGTGTCTCCTCCTTTCCTTCTCATCCTAGTCTCCATTATGGTCCGCATAATCATAAAGGAGGTGCGTAAACAGATGTCATGTGCTGGACGAGGACAGCCGCTGATACACGCTTGTGTCGCGACTGGTAGGTGTTTGGAAAGTGCGTACGTCCATTGTTCGACTGGCGCAGGCGTGTTAACAATGTTTCTCAGAACACCGAAGATGAGGTGCTCAAGGCCGCCATCGCAAAGTACGGGAAGAACCAATGGTGAGTCTACCGCGCTCGACTCCCTCCCAGTTGCCTCACACACTTCACCGCAGGGCCCGCATATCCTCGCTGCTCGTTCGGAAGACCCCCAAGCAGTGCAAGGCCCGGTGGTACGAATGGCTCGACCCCTCCATCAAGAAAACAGAATGGTCCAAGACCGAGGACGAAAAGCTGCTGCACCTCGCCAAGCTCATGCCCACCCAATGGCGCACAATAGCGCCGATCGTCGGCCGCACTGCGACGCAGTGCCTCGACGGTACCAAAGCTGCTTGACGAGGCGGAGACGAAGGAACACGAGGAGCTTGGTCTGGCTGGCCCGGGAGAGGAGGCGGGGCCGAGTGCGGACGACGTGAGGAAGCTAAGGCCGGGAGAGATCGACCCTGACCCGGAGACGAAGCCTGCGCGGCCTGACCCAATTGACATGGATGAGGACGGTGAGCTCGATACGGGTAGTCTCAACTTACAGATATTGATGCCCTGCACAGAGAAGGAGATGTTGTCGGAAGCCCGTGCTCGTTTGGCCAACACGCAAGGTAAGAAGGCAAAGCGGAAGGCTCGTGAACGTCAGTTGGAGGAGGCTCGGCGATTGGCGGTGCTGCAGAAGAAGCGAGAGCTGAAGGCAGCTGGCATCATGTGCGTGTGCTATCTCTTCCGCATTACTCAACATTGACATTGCCCCATAGCATGCGACACAAGACAAAGCGAAAGGGTATGGACTACAACGCGGACATCCCGTTCGAAAAGAAGGCTGCGCCCGGTTTCTACGACACCGCCGACGAGCAAGCCCGTGAGACGACCGCACCCGTTGGGCAGAGCCTCCGCCGCCTCGAAGGCAAGCGCAAAGCGGACGACCAGGAGGAGGAGCGTCGCAAGCGGCAGCGACAGGCAAAGGACAAAGAGGGTGGCGGCGGAGCGCCCCACCAAACCAAGTTTGTCGCCGCGCGTGATGCGCAAATCCAGAAGCTGAAGGAGGCGGAGTCGATGGGGCGGAGGCGCAAGCTTGTGTTGCCTGCTGCGCAGGTGGGCGAGGCGGAGCTGGAGGATATCGTCAAGATTGGGCAGGCGGGCGAGCAGGCAAAAGCGTTGGTTGCTGGTGGCAGCGATGCGAGCAATAGGTTACTGAGCGAATTCGAGGGTCTGGAGAGGGCACGTATGGCGCGGACACCGAGAACACAGGTACAACGTACGTCTCAGTTTTCACCACACGCCTGTTACTTCCTGACATCGGAGCACCGCAGACGACAATGTCATGTCCGAGGCCCGGAATCTACGCAATATGATGGCCGCCCAGACGCCTCTGCTTGGCGACGAGAATACACCCATCCACGCAGACCCCACCGGAGGCACCGGCTTCGAAGGCGCGACGCCACGACACCAAGTCGCGTTCACGCCCAATCCCCTTGCGACGCCTTGCATGCTGGCGGCACCGACGGCGCCGCCACGCCACGCGAAGTCGCAGCGACACCGGGCTCTGCGCTGATGCGCACACCAATGCGGGATACGCTGAGCATCAACGGCGAGCAGTACTCATCCGTGGGTGACACGCCGCGGGACCAGCGGATGCGCATGACATCCGCGAAGCGCGCGCTCAAGGCGGGTTTCATGAGCCTGCCGAAGCCCGAAAACAACTTCGAGCTGCTCGTGCCAGACGAGGAAGAGACGGAGGAGGAAGCGGAGGCGCGCGCGCTCGCCGAGGAGGACGCGGGGGATCGGGATGCGCGGCTGAGGAGGATGCGGGAAGAGGAGGAGAGGAAGGCTCTGGCGAGAAGGTCGCAGGCGGTTCAGCGTGGTCTACCGCGCCCCGCAATGTGGACGTCGAGCGGCTCCTGCAGACTTGTCGCTCGACGAGGAGCCGAGCCAGTTCGCGGATGCGGAGAAGTTCGTGCATGAAGAGCTGGCAAGGCTTCTGCAGCACGACGCGCTCGCACATCCTCTCCCTGGCACAGCACACCCTGGCGGCACACGGTCAGCGTACGAACTGCCACCGGACGACGCGATGGACTTTGCCAAGTCGGCTGTCCGGGACGAGCTCGCTGCGGCACTTGGATATCCGGGCGCGAACGAGGAACAGCTCAGACAGGGCGTCTTGGCGATCTCCGGTCAAGACGAAGTGGACGAGACGCTCTCGTGGGCGCACATCCGGCAGCAGCTCGCGTACGACGCCAGCTCAAAGACGTGGATCGAGCCCGAGAAGCTCACGGAGGCGGCGCGGATAGCCGGGTACACCGCGCTGCTGGACGAGTCGCGGCAGGACATGGCGAAGGAGGCGAGCAAGGCGGCGAAGGCGGAGAAGAAGCTGAACGTCACTCTGGGCGGCTACCAGGCACGGTCGAAGGCGCTCACGAAGCGGATCGGGGACGCGTTTGAGGAGATGCAGAAGGTGAAGGTGGACTGCGACAGCTTCGTGCGGTTGCAGACGAACGAGGGCGCGATGGGCCCGGTCCGGGTGTCTGCGCTGAAGGAGGAGGTGGAGAAGCTGGAGAGGCGCGAGCGGTCGTTGCAGGAGCGGTATGCGGAATTGGAGACGGAGCGCAGGGAATCGCAGGCACGGGTGGCTGTGCTGGAGGAGAAGATGATGGCGGAGGCGGAGGCGTTGAACGAGGCTGCTCTAGCGGAGGCGGAGGACGCGGCTGCGTAGTAGGCCTGTGTATGTAAATTGCTTTGTGTTACTGTATCGCTTGCTCTATGATCTATACTGCGACGCCAAGATTCATTGTAGTGTTGTCTAATAGCCTTATTGCTCGCTGTTGCAGTGAACCTCACGATGAATCGCGCGTGCACCTGTTGCTTCCTTGGACTTGTCTCAGTACGACAGCATTGACACTGGGAGTGTATGATATGTGATGCAGTAGCAAGATGTTCGGTGTCGAGTACATCGTACGTAGCATAGGTGGCAGAGGCACCCAGGACAAGCTTCAATTCTGCATAGATCATGACATATTTATTGACAGCCACGCTCGAGGGAGGCAGTGGACTCGTCTATACAGAGGGTCACAGTGGACGAACTCAGTGTGATCGGCGCGGTCGCAACCTGCCTCTGAGCAGCATGCCCACATGTTCGCGCGCAACGCTGTGCTGGCCATACAGTGGGATGAATAGGGATGGGGAGAGAGGAGAAGCTTAAGGATGGCGTGGAGGGCA
The DNA here is from genome assembly GCF_022376445.1 of Fomitopsis serialis. Lineage (NCBI taxonomy): Eukaryota > Fungi > Basidiomycota > Agaricomycetes > Polyporales > Fomitopsidaceae > Fomitopsis > Fomitopsis serialis. Next base: position 59,944 of record NW_025955112.1, read on the forward strand.
GGTGACGGTGGGCGAATGTAGGCCGAGGAGGATCCGGACGGCACGAGGCACGCCAACTGTGAGAGCGACTTGCATGTTTTCCTTCTCTTCCACCCTCCCTTCGTTTGCAAAGTCCTCTTGACCATACACGACTCTCTCTGTCCCGCAGATCTGCCTCTAACTGCCTTCACTCGTTCGGATGAGCGCAACCCCCACCGACGCGGATTCTGCTTCGTCACAGCCGACCGGTGACCTGCAGGCCAGCTCCTCAGCCAGCTACCCCACCGCCATCACCACCTATGTCACCGAGACCGTCAGCAACTCTGTGGTCGAGGTCATCACCACCACGAGCTACTCGGGTGCCCCCCTCGCGACAGCCGTGACGCAGAGCACAAAGTCCTCAGTCCCGGTCGCACCGATCGCAGGCGGGGCAGCGGGCGGTGTCGTCCTTGCTGTGGCGATCGTGGTCGCTTGGGTGTGGTGGGGCAAGTGCATAAAGCGCAAGACGTTGAAGGAGCGGCAGGAAACGGTGCGTGTCTCGTTCGTATACATCCGGACAGACTACCGTGGATGGCAGTTAGGGCCGTTGAATCCACCAAACATACGTGGGCAGGGATCCATGGACTGGTTGTACCGGACCCTCCACGTGGTGGTCTGTCTGGACATTGTTGACTATCTATCTGGCGAGTACTGAACGTCTGCACAGCTGGCAAGGCTGCAGGTCCGGGAGAACACCCGCCGGAATGCATCCTCTAACTCGTTCACCTCCCTCCCCCACTCCTCCCGCACCTCGCGGCGCGAAAAGAAGGTCTCCTTCGTCAGCACGCCCGCGTCGGCGGCGTCCACCCTCAAGGGCACGGTGCGCGACTTGAAGGAGGACCCATCCGAGAAGACGGCTCAGCCTGGTGCGTGTCAAGCTACGAGCATGTTCACGACCGCTCACAGGGTAACAGCAGAGCCTTCAGCACCGCCGTCCAAGGGACCTGTCAATCCGCACAAGCCCGTCCGCCCTAGCCCCCTCGGTCGCGCGAACTCGCGGAACGAGCAGGCACCGCTGTTGGCTGTGTCGAGGACACCTTCATCGCGCCCGGCAACGCCTCCGCAAAGCCCTTTCAAGGATTCTGCGGCGCCCCCGCGCCCCCGCCGACTGTCTCGTGACCCCCCGCCGAAGCCAGCCCGCCGACCATCTCAAGACGCAGCGACACCCTTCCCCACGCAGTCAAGCAAGCCAGCACCACTCGCTACCCCGCGCAACCTGCGCAGTCCACCCGGCCAAGTCCCACCCAATCCCCAAGCCCGACGTCCTCCTCGCCCGTGCAGCCCTTCCTCAAGCGGCAGGTGACGCACAAGGTCTCCGCAGCGAGCTCCATGTCAGCCTACTCGACCGAGAGCGGAGAGGAGCGGCAGAAGCGGGTGTCGACGAGCCTCGTGATGGCCGCGCTGGGGCACATGGACCCGCGCCGGTCGTGGCTCGGCAACTACCTTCCGTTGAACAGGCGCAGCCGCGCGGTGGACGACCTGGAGCAGAGCCGGCTGTCGACGATGAGCGCTGCCTCGGCGTATTCGCAGGTGGACGCGGAAGCGGAAGCAGAAGCGGACGAGCACGTCGGGTACGCGTTTGGGGGCGAAGAGAGCAACGAGGGTTAGCGAGCTACTACTGACTGGACTGAGACACTAGACGTTGAACAGGTAGAGCTGCCTGGACCTTTCACGAGCTGATGATACGATGTAGTGTATACCTTTTGGGCTGTGTAGCGGTAATGTTGTGTTTTTGCTTTTCTTGGTTTACATTGGGTTTTGTTGACGTTGCTGTTGTATGCGATGTTGTAATGCCTTTCGGGCTCACGCTGTGGCAATGTCATGTAGTGCGTAGTGGGACGCAATCTATGCAAATGTATATCTGCATGCTAGTGTAGTGAGTGCACGTATTGCTGCATGGCCGTCAGCGACGGGAAGGAGCGGAGGGATGAATCGACACACCTCTTCTAGCTCAGAGACAGAGGCCTTGAACTCGTTGACTTGCCGCCAACAGTCCAAGGCTCGTGATGGGCTGTTTCTGCACGAACGCCAGTTCAATACACACCGCCGTTCAAACCAAGACCACACTCACTTGTAACACGAGACGACCGCCTCTCCCTTCTGCTGCACCTGCGCATACCCCTCCACCTCCCTCCTCGCCTTGAAGCGGTCGACCTTACTCCTCAGCTCCTCCAAGTCGCCCATCAACGCCGCGCTGCTCTTGACCGCCCCCGTCCCCTCACCCGCCTCCTCCGCGCCGCCATGGCGCGCTCGCGGTCGAGGTTCTCCTTCTCGAGGCATGCTCGATCTCCGCGCCGACGGCCTCCTCCTCCGCGCGGAGCCGCGCGAGCTCGGACTGGATGCGCGCGCGGATCTGCGCGTCGATGCTCGACTGCCGCTCGGGCGGCGGGTCGGGCGCGGCCATGTGGTCCGCGAGCTGGTTCACGACATCCTGCGAGAACTGCGGGGCCGGGTGTCAGTGTCAGTGAGGGCGAGGTGAGGTGGCGGGCGACTGACCTGGATGGGGGTCTCCGCGGGGAAGACCTTCTCGTCTGTTTGGGGCGTCGACTGGTTCGCACCCATGGTGTGGCCGCTGTGGGCTAGGAGGATGGCTGAGGCGTAAGTAGTGGTGAGCCTGAGGACGACGGTGGCCGGGAGGACCGGAGAGGTGTATTGCCAGTTTGGAAGGTGTAGTCGTTCGCAAGTTACGACGCCTGACGCTCCCTGCAAAAACGCAGGGACGAGGCTTGCCGACAGCGTGTAACATGCTAAAGGAGTCGCTTATCATATATAACTTGCTGTACCCAGGCTGGCGTGAGGCCTCGAGGAGTGCCACCCGCAGATTTTCCACTGTTCAGACATCGGGCCCATGACAAATACTAAGGGTTCAGCAACGCTTACCGACGCCGAAGGCAAGTCATCCTGATCTATTGACTGGTCAAGATGCATTTCAATGCTATTTTCTCTCGGCTTACACTGTCAGTGCCTGAGTGCGCAACTGCACCGCATAGTCTTCCTCTATATCATGATGCACTGGCAGCCCGCTGACCCAGTCGTCCATGGTTCTCGGATAGCAGTAACGGCGAACAGAGTTTGTCAAATCGTCAAATCATGGTCTAGGGCACCATTCCGAACAACAAGTATTGGTGAGGCTTCAGAAGAAATCTACGCTCATCTACACAGTGGCCTCACTCTAATATGTACTAGCATGACCACACGGCAAATGCCGCGTGCAGTAGCACGGCGCGCGCGCGTTCAGAACGTTAACATGCTACTGACTGTTGGATCAGCTTCCATTCTCTGCGGTCTTGGGACCCATGTTCGAGTCGCTAACCATTCGCCGGAACAGCGGCAGCGTACCCGCACGGTGAACCACATCGACTCACCGGTACACGTGTGATCGTCTTGGCGTATCCTCAGGATGCGGAGGTAGGGTGCGAACGCCTTGTTCTTCCATCAATCCTTATCCCCAATCTGTCCTCCGGTAGTACCGGTACGCCACTCACTCCTCAACATCACCCTCCCCTCCATAGCTCCTGCTTAGCCGTGAGTCACCATATATCTCATTCATCATGGACGAGCCCACTAATTCGTATGCCCCCCAGAGTTTGACAATACACAGACGGTGATGCCTCTTCACATTGTGATCCGTCTGGTTGCAAGCGACCAGCGGTACGCGGACGCGCATGCATTCTGTGTAACCGCCACATCTGCGCCACACACCTAGGAGAGGACCATCACCGATGCCCCCTGGTTTCTGTGAGTCCATCGACTGCAATGCGCGCTATGCATTGATCGACTCTGCAGACTGATCCTGAACGTTGGGAGCAAGAAATGCGCGAGCCGCGGGGAAGAGATGGCGGCCATGCCACTCGTCTCAACCTGACCGCACTACAGGCCAGGGCGAGTACGCTGAGAGGAGGGGTTCGTGCACAATTCCGGTCGAAGCTTTCTCAGCGGACGTCATCCAAAGCAGATGGGAGGCCAGAACTATCACATTGAGGTCCTGTTTGCCGACGGGGTATCATGGCTGTGTCGCGTCCAGCGACAAAACGCGGAGTCCCCACCCTCGATATCCGAATCGGGTCCTCTCAGCGAGGCTGCCACGCTCAAGTTCCTATCCACCACTTCCGTACCCGTGCCGAAGGTGTTTGACGTTTCGGCGAGGGCCCCGGGAACGATGTCGGCGTTGGGTACATACTCATGGAGAAAGTGGACGGCCGTCCCTCGACTGGTACGACCTAGATGACGCCGGAAAGCGGAAGATCTTGGAGCAGTTCGCAGGCATACAGGCTGAACTGGCGACGCACCCTCTCCCTGCCATCGGGTGTATCAGGCAGCCCGGTTCGTCCCAGATCGGGCCGCTCGTTCATGAAAGAACAGCCACCAGGAGCGAGAGCGGGGAACTGCATCTCCTAGGCCCGTACAGGTCTGCGCTCGACATGTACACGGCATTCGCGAAGCGCCAGATCGACAACATCCTGAACGAGGAACTCTACGTTGACAGTCCGACTGTCCCTCTGCTTGTCTACCGATACCTCCTCGACGTCATGCCGCGATCTTACCGGAGAGATCCGGAGCCATGCCGAGTTCTATCTCAAGCATATGGACGACAAGGCGATCACATCTTCGTGGACCAGTCGCTCAACATCGTGAGCGTCATTGACTGGGAGTGGGCCCAGACGATGCCCATGGATTTCGCGTTCTGCGCACCCCTCTTCCTGCTCGACGTCGGAGAGTTCTACGACGGTAGGAACGAGCTTTCGGCGGATGAGGCTCTGTTCGCTTCCGCCTTGGAGAGGGTGGGACGAAAAGACCTTGCCGCGTGCGTCCGCAGTGGGCGCATCAACCATCGACTGGTCTTCTGTCTGGAGGAGAACGTCGGCAACGAAGACACGTACGCGCCCTTGTTCTGGGGTCTTCGTAAGTTGGCTGGGTTGTCGGAGTACGACAATCCGCAAGACGATTGGAAGGCATGGAGGGCGAAGGCTGAGCTTGATTACGCGCAGGATAGGGATGTCAGGGCTCTGCAGCGCCAGCTCGAAAAACGCGGGAAGGGTAGGGGGGGCTAGGTCTGAGCTCAACCTTAGCAATTAATGTCATATTACGGATATGCCGTGTAACACAATGAATACTGCTCACTTCCTTGTTACTGTAACTCACTGATGAGTCGAAGCGCATTGCACGAAGCCCTCGAATTTCGACCAACCTCGACCCGGCCCAGGACGCGCACTGCAGCGCTGCCGCGCCATTGCGCCACCACTGCGATGTACGCTGTCACGGTCCCACGCCACCACGCCGTGAAGTGGTCGCTATGAATTCCAGCCATCGATCCTTTCTGCCTCCTCCTTTGTCTTGTTCAAACGTAAGTCGACTTCGCGCTACGTGAATGGACAATGCGGGACTAACATGATGATACATTCGTGACGGCTGCTCTGAAGGATTGAGGCGATGTTGGAGATCGACATTGTCGCCCAGCTTTTCACATCTTGCATGAAGGACCCGGCGCGTCCAAAGGGCTGCGCTAGAGCACTCTGCGGCTGCCTCCACCTATTGGACGGGAATAGCTAGTCCTCCCCACTCAAAGGTTTCTTAGGCTGCTAGGAGACGGAATAGCAAAGACGACCGCTTCGCGCCACTCGAGCGCTACTACAGACCCGACGACGAGCACTACGAGCACCTCCGCAAGACATACCCTGAGGCCCTGAGTATTTGAGTGCATGTGCTGCCTTCCTGAGCCAGCCACGCTCGACTCAGGACGAAGAGGAACTCGGGGCCTCCTTGGAGAGATGCTCATGCTCAGCTCTAGGCATGTTGTGCCGCGATCAGAGGGTGATGCTGGGCTCGCTGCATACCTTTGAGGTCGCTCACCAGTTTGCCCTCGACGATCTCATTCAAGCGCTCGTCCGCCACTTGGCCGGCATACTCAACAATGCAGTTGAAACGAAGACTGTTGGCGGTATTTCTGTCAAGAGCGGCCTCAAACGGCATCGAAAAAAAACGCCGGAAGTCCGCTGTGGCCCGTGGCCGCTAGCCAGCTTATTCCCCATGGCGTGGAGCAGTCAATGAAAGGCTACGCCGATACCTTCTCTGGTGCCCACTTGACAGGTTTCAGGACGGCCTTTCACTCGTCGGTGATCTTCTTGCTATCTGCGGCCGATCCATAATTCCTCATCTGCGCTCAGTTTCGCCCCGACATGCCGTTGAGAATCACCGGCCTAGCTAATTCTCTGTGCCAGGAGCGCACGGCGACACTGGGGGCGCCTGTCGACTATGAAGTAGAACGCAGCTGGGCATGTACTTCCTCATGATCATGGACTTTTGCAGAACCATCATGATCTTGGGGAATGGAATCCGGCCGACATCTCGCTGTTCGTTCGCGTGGCTGCGCCGTACAAGGGCTCGATGAAGAGCATCGGCCTCCTCTTCGTGTGCGACCACATTCTCAATTACCTGATGCTCTTCCGAGAGGGTACCACTCTCTTTGACGACGAGCATTTCGACAGACTCGCTGTCTTCTTCTCCCGTTTCGGCGCGATGTTTTACTCTCACAAATCACCCGACGACACTACTGTCTACCATCCGTCAATCCTCCTCTCATACGCGAAACTAGCCGATAGCTTCGACGACCCTATCGAAAACATTTGGCAGGGTTTTGCCTGGCTTTCCAAGCTACGTCGCTGCTGCGCGCCGGAATGCCCCGAGACGTTTGCCTCCTTCCAGCGAACGTTCCCTCGATGCGCTGGCTGCGGCGTCCCGCGCTACTGCTCGCGCAATTGCCAGAAACGCGCCTGGAAGCACATCACATTCCCGCACAAGGACGTTTGTGCGAAGCTGCGCACCCTCCGGGAGAGGACGAACCTCGGGCTGAAGGACCGCTTTCTGAGTGAAAGCGAGCGCCAGCCATTCGTCGACGCATGCAGAGCAGACAAAGAGCTCCCTGCGCTGGCTGAGGAGTGCGGGAGCCATTTGTGGGATATGATGAAGGGGCGTGATGGCTCTGTGCCGGAGGCTTTTGGGGCGTTCCAGGCACGGCTGGCGACCAGAGGCGATTCAACACTACTACGAAGTGACCCGTTCTCCCATTCAAGTCAGCATCGCGCGTGCACGGTGCCACTGAGGATTGATCGCTGGAGTATTCCGGCGATGTGTGTATGTACCTTCCGTGTGTACTCACTAACTTTCGTTTGCTGACAGATGATCGTTTCTTGGATTTGGCTTCACTCGCAGGTCCGAAGTTACGTGTCACCATACTTACTCGCTCGAACTGTTTTCACGCAGTAGGTACTGTGGCTTAGGCTCGGGCTCGTAAATCATGAACTGTTGTTTTCTCCTGCTAGAATTCGCCAGATGGTATACTTAGTATCGCGGGGGAACGTCGCGTACAGTCACGGTCACCGACAAACAGAGATTCAACGTCACGAGATCTGTGACAGAACGCGTCGCGTCGACGACGACTCGACGCTGTCGTCGTCCTGCCGGTTACCCATACTGATCTCCAGTTCGTTGAAAGTTGAAACTCTTCGTTGATAGCCTCAGGGATACAGCACAATCCCCCGGTTCGTCCCTCGCTCCCTGTATTCGAACCGGCCTTTCGAGTCGGCCAGCATCCGTTTCGCAGTCACATCCACCCATCTGCAGACAGCCCAAGGATGAGCGATGTCCATGATCCCTCCCAGATTCCCATCGAACTATTGGATGCGATCATGGACCACACCGATGAGGAAACGCAGACGAGCTGCTCGCTCGTATGCCGACATTGGTCGCCTACAGCCCGTCGTCACCGCTTTCGCGAGGTCATTATCCTACCTCATCGCGAGGAAGCCCAACCACGCTCCGCTTCACTCCTATGCGATCCCACATCGACCATTCTCCCATATATCTGTCGCCTGAACATCAGCCTGGAGGGCTTGACACCAGAAAAGGACGGGGCAGTATATACATCGAACGTGCCATGGCAAGAGGCGGCCCTGGGCTTGTGGCCGACCCGGGGACTATGGTTCGACGCCGTCTTACCGATGATGCGCATGCACGATCTCACAGCCCTCAAGACACTCTACATCTCTGACTTGTCATGGGAGAGGCTCTCTCTGGAATCTCGCCGCGGCCTCGCCATTCTTTGCCAGCGGGTGATATCTCTCAAGCTGTCCTTCTCAGGCAAAGTACCGGCCATGCCGTGTTCGTCCTTAGCCAACCTTCTCATCGCAGCGACGTCGCTCCAGGATCTCTCAATCCACTACTCATGCAACGTTCCTCCTACCAAGTCAAGGCCCAATCCCTTGACTCCGCCAGATGCGCAGAAACCAGCACTGACATCATTGAGGAGTCTCAGGCTTACCTTCCAACCGGCTCACTTCCATACCTACCTTCCGGGCCCACCCTTCCAGTCGCTGCAACTTCGAGAACTCTCACTCGGCACAATCACACACAACGCGCATGTGGACCTAGTGCTCCCTTTCCTGCGGTCCTGCGCAGCGACATTGGAGCGCCTGTATCTCAAGTTTGAGTGTTTGTCCTCGCCATGGCAGGCATACTATCCAATGCGGAAAGGTGAGTTTTACGATGACCTTTCTGCTGTGCACCATCCAATCGACATCGGACAGCGCACTTCTCTGCACAAGGCGGCCTCTCCGGCCTGTCGTCGCTGCGCAGCCTCCATCTCGACGTGGACGATCTACAGACCCTCCCGGCCATCCTGCGCCAGATAGACTCGCCCAAGCTGGTCGATCTGACGCTGACGGCCACACCGACGACGCTGGAGCACACCGAGCTGGGAGACCTTGCAGACAGCCTGTCTACTGGGCGTCTTGCTCGCACACGTATCTCGGTCATCTGTGTTTCTGCGCGGCCCTGGTGGAACGCTTCCGGCGCAATCTCTGAGTCGGCTCGGGATTACATGTATGACGTGCTCAATGCAGGTCTGATGGACCTGCGGGCGGAGGGAAGGCTTCACGTTTCCTGTCTTGATAGAGTCCCAGAGATTGTACATGAAGTGCACATACAAGAGGATGACTACTGGGACGAGGACGAGGACGAGGACGAGGACGAGAATATCTGAGGCTTGTTCCCGTGCAGGTGAGAGCACTTTGTCTTCCGCTAGGCGGCTATGCGAGTGAGACTGAATCATAGAAAGATACCGAGGAGTAGTCCTGTATCACGGCCTCTGCCTCGGTTGCTCTCCGAGTCCGCCACGACATGCCGCTGCCTTGATAGCAATGGATAAGTATGCATGTAGTGTTTGTTGCTCCTGCTGATCCGAGGCAGTAGGCGTGATATCATGACTGTCCCAGGCGTATCGTATGTGCATCGCCAACAGAGCCCTCATCAATACTGTATTTCCCCGTCCGTTGGAGAGTATCGGAAATAACATTGCTACCAGCCAATGGTCGCTCACTGGCACATGCTGGTATCGGGCAGTCGCAATCAAACGAGCACACCGGGAGCTAATGAGGGCCTAGGCGCACTGACTCACGTCGCAGCACCCTGGCATTGGCTTGTCGCGGTCGCCTAGTACAATACCTCGAGTGGTGGAGACAATCTGCCGTCAGCAGGTGGTCTTTCGGTCACGGTCGCGATCTTCCAACGTCCACATCAAGATCTCTCGCAGGTACGGTGCGTATACTGATTGCCTGAACCGACCACTCCCAGTCAAACTAAGACAACGATGTGCAGGCTGATTTTCATACAGTACATACCGTGAATACATCACATCGTCATTTGTGCTTCGTTCCTTGCCGCGCACTCACAATCTGCTAGGGCTCGTGCCTGCACCACCATGCAGTCACTCGTCCGCGACGACGATCACCTTCTTCCCCGTGTTCGTGCCCTTCTGCACAGCGACGATTGCCTCGCCCGCCGCCTCCAGCCCGACGGACTTGTCCTCTGTGTACTTGATCTGGCCCGCGGCGACCAGTGCCGGGATCTCCTTGTAGAACTGGTCGCGATACTGTTTGCGGGACGGCGATGAGCACACAGCAGTGGGGGTGGATGGCTCGCAGCGCACCTTGTGGTACAGGCTCCCGACGATGAACCCGCTCAGCCTGATCTCCTTCCCGACGATGAGGGTCAGGTTCTTCGGCGCGTACCCCTCCGCGTTGTACGCGCTGATCATCCCGCATTCCTGCGCACCGACACACGGTCAGCCGGCTCGCTATCCCCGCGCATGGGCACAGAGAGCACTCACGATGAACCGCGCGAAGCGCTTCGCCGCGTCCAGCGCCGCCTCGAGCGTCTCCCCACCGACGTTGTCCCAAAAGCTGACACACACACCGCCGCACGTCAGCGTCAGCGATCCAGACACGCATACAGCGCGGAGTCGACGCACATGTCGATCCCGCCCTCGCGCGCGAGCACGGCGCGCGTGTCGCCGGTCTTGTAGTTGAACGCGACGTCCGCGCCGAGCGACTTCACGAAGGCGACCTTCTCGTCCGAGCCCGCGCTCGCGATCACCTTGAGCCCGCCCGCTTTCGCGAGCTGCACGACCGTCCTGGGGGGCGCGTCAGTACGGTCCGTCGCAGTCGCTTGTGCCCCGGGGCATCGTTGTATGGCGCGTTGTGTCCGCGTCATGACAAGAATCATCCCGGTACACTGCGAGACGGAGGGCGGGCCGCGAGGCATGGGAGAAGGAGGACTTACGAGCCGACGGGGCCTGCGGCAGAGGTGACGAAGACGGTGTCGCCGGGCTTCGCGTGCGCGAATTCGTGCCACGCGTGGTGCGCGGTTGCGCCTGTGGAGGGATCCGGTCAGCAAGCGGTCCTCTGTTCGGTCTGTGTAGGGAGCAAGGGGGGGCCGGATGATGTGAGATGCAAACGGCAAGGCAGGATGTCGGATGCGACGCGTGATGCACGGGATGCATGCGATCGGGTAAATAAACTGGGCCGGCGCCCCGATGCTCACTGTGAAAATTTGTGGAACGAGAGGGCGGTGGGCTCGGGGCGCGCTGGCCATAAAGGCGGGGGAGGCCTTTGGAGGATTCTGCACGTCCGGGCAGCCGTTGACACAGTCAAAGCAGCGGGTTCTCGGGCAGCCAACATCTCCCCAGCCTACGCCGACCAGCGAATCGCATAACCCACGGTCGTCCGCACGAATTGTCCAGGGTGTCTCAAAATCATACTATCGGCACAGGTATCATTGCACCGCGACGAAGGACCCCATTTACGCAAGCTACTCAATAAAACTCGGGACTTACCTGGCATGCCACACACGCCGACATACGCGCTCCAAGGCAGGCACTCCTTGTTTTCGAGCACGCGGAAGACGTCGGAGCCGAGGTAGGCGGGGTCTGCGAAGACGGCGTACTCCTGGAAGGGCATGTGCCCGTAGATGTGGTCGCCCGCCTTGACGGCAGAGTGCTCGGAGCGGAGGACGCGTCCCACGGCGAAGTTGGTAAACCTGCGGACGCGTCAGCAAGCGTACGAATGCGGGTGTACGGCGGGACACGTACGGCTTGCCTACAATATACGGGGGCTGGGGAACGTGTTGTGAGTGCGGAAGGACGCATATATGCGCGGTTTAAGACTCACAGAGTAGCTTTTGACTGGGGCTCGCGCATGCGGCCGCGCATATACGGGTCGATGCTGAGGACGAGGACCTTGACGAGGAATCCGCCATTGAGGGGGACAGTGTCGGGGTCTATGGTTTCGGAATCATCGTAGACAGTCGTCTTTCCGGGCTCAGGGAATGTGTTGGGCGCGGGGACTTCGTTGAAGACGACACGGGCGTTGCGGACGGGGGCCATGGCGATGAGTGTGGATGCGAATATTGGGAGGTGCGGCGGCGGGCATGGCTTATATATGGTCGCTGGGAAAACGGTTGAGAACGAAGTTCGAGCGGAATCTTCAGTGGGCAGTGGTGGGTCAGCGTTGATTGCGTCATCCGCGAGAGTCCTCAGGCACCGTCATCAAATTCACCTGCCCGAGCCACTCGGCAACCACTCGGCTATCCAATGTGCTATGTCCGGCCCGGCGCCTGCTCACCCAAGCTCGTGCTTGCTCAGTGTCTGCGCGCCGGTCGTTGCCTCTCTTACCTCCTCTTCTCCGAGCACGGAGCGGCCTGTTGCACATACGCAGGCGACGCTTGTTGTCAAAAGATTTCTTGAACCCGTATTGTGCCCCACTCGTACGCGTGCAGCGAGTGCCACTACAATATTGTTCAGTGTCACGTACTGTACATACAACCCCAGGTGTTCGCCCGGAACACCACTCTCTCTGGTTCAACCCCAGCATTCATGTCCAGGTGCGTGGATACTGTTTCAAGCACAAACATCGATCATCTTGTCGCTTCCTCTCTCCTCCTGAAGTCGCGTACGCTTGGCACGCCCTGTGCTCATCTAGTTCGAACTCGTTGCAATTCTGACCACCCAGTGCCGTCAATGAGTCAATATAGTACCCCGAGGTTCTCGTTGGTAGAAGCGCCCAGGATGTCCGTACTATGATGCTCGTTTGTGGGTCCACCATCAGAAGGGTACGGAGTCATTTGGGTCGCTTCAGCACTAGCGCGTAAGTAGTGGCGCCGTAGGCCTCATCTCATACAATAAGCATACATATAGCCGCGCTGCGACTGCGACGACTCGGAATTGGCGTTTTGAACAGCTCAAACTTAGTGCCTCATGATAACAAATCACCTTTACGCACTGACTTCGCCGAGCCCAGCGTTTTGATTACTTACTTGTAGTACTCGCACTAGTGAGCTGTGTCAACTCTCTCATTCCGACTCAGTCTCATTTCGTCGTTGTCCAGACAGACTCTCGATGATGCCGCTATACCTGTGCGACGTGACTTCGCTGACTGCCATCGACACGCGGTCCAGGGCAACAATGGAGCCTGTGCGTTGTGCGACGGTCAACCGGCACATCTGCGCCTTGCATCTGCAGAGGGAGCACCATCGATGTCCTAATTACTGTGAACATGTGAGTGACTGCATAGTCGACGCCTCAACTTGAAGAGGTCATCGCTGATCATGAGCCCGCCGATCACTGCAGGATGAGCCAGAGCGGTGGCGCGAAGAGACAACACGGTCTTCTCGTGCCCGGCTCACCTCCCTACTGGTGCGTGTCGTCTTCAATGCACTCCAAGCTCGAGCGAGTGCCCTCCGAGGGGGTCTCCCATGTACGAGGCGTGCTCAGAGGCCATCCTCCAGACTAGGATGGGCGGCCAGAACCTGCACGTCGAAGTCACCTTTGCGGACGGCGTATCTTGGTTCTGCCGCGTCCAGCAGCGCGGCGCGCAGGCCCCTCCCGTCGACGTCCAGACTGCGGTCTTGGCTCAGCGAGGCGTCGACGGCCGTGCCCGTGCCGGACGTGTACGACGTCGCGCCTGAGAGCCCGGGTAACTGGAGAAGATTGAAGGGCACGCGCTGGAGTGGTGGGACTTGGACGATGCGGGGAAACGGAAGGTACTGGATCAGTATGCTGCGATACTGGTGGAAACCTCTATGCACCCTTTCCCTGCTGTCGGGTGCCTCGAGCAGCACAGCTCGATGAAGCCGGAGGTGGGACCGATCGTGCGTGCAACGGCCCTGGCTGAAAGGGATGAGGACGGCGCGGCACACCTCCCGGGCACGTTCGGGTTTGCGCTCGAGATGTACACGGCGTTCGCGGAACAGCAGATCGTGTTCATCCTCAGGGAAGAGCTAATCGTCAACGAGCTCGTCGCCCCACTGCTCGTGCACCTGTACCTCCTCCTCGACGTTATACCCACCATCCTGCCTCAAGCATCCGGAACGAGGGATGATACAGATGGCCAGTTCCTCCTCAAGCACACGGAGAACAAGGGCGACCATAACCTCGTGGATGACTCGCTTAACATAGTCGGCGTCATCGACTAGGAGTTCGCACAGACCACGTCCAAGGAGTTTGCGTTCTGCGCGCCTCTTTTCGCGTTCGACGTCGCAGCGTTCTACGCAGGGCAAAACGATCTCGCGCCGGACGAGGCGATGCTCGCTGACTGTCTGGACGCAGCGGAGAGTCCGGATCTTGTTGGGTGCGTGCGGGACGGGTGCGTGTACAGCCGCTTGATGTTCTGCTTGCATGTGACGACGCGAGAGAGGACTGGCAGGCTTGGAAAGCGAAGGCGCGGATTGCGTACGCACAGGATGAGCGTTTCAAAACATTGCAGCGTCGCCTGCAGAGGCACGAGAGGGACCAAGAAATGTCTGCGTAGGTACAAGAAGCAGTCGGGCCCGGGGTTCGCAAGCTGGGAGCTTCCGCGGTGAGCACGTCAACTCCAGGACGTTCGGGATAGTAAGACTACCCTATCCACTTCTGCACGAGTCCAGTCACTACATCCATGGTATCACCGGTCACCTCCCACCCTGCACTCCAAGTCTCAGAGTCCCAAGCCTCCCCAATGGAGAGCATCTCTTCATGCAGCGTCGTATTGTCGTATGACGTTCCGCTCGCCGTGATGTTCGCGAGGTAGCCCACGAAGGTCTCCCACCGCTGGTAGTAGTACGTCCCTACCAGACCCGCCCACTGCTTCGACGCGTAGTCCGTGATCTCTCCGTCTGGCCCCCAGAGCGTGATCTGGTTTCGCGCGTTGTACTCGAGATAGTCCGCGTAGGTACTGTTGCTCCCGGCCCAGCTGCGCGCCGAGGCTATCCAGTTGGATAGCAGGAAGTTGTCGTTCGTCCAGAGTACCGCATCGACGTCACTGATGATGGTCAGCAGCGGTTCGCCGGCTGCTGTCACGGAGGTCGACGTCGCGCCTGAGGCATTGTAGGTCGATACCAGTGCGTTGTAGGCGTCGATGAATCGGTTCGCCAGGAGCTGCCGGGTCACATCAACGATGTCGTACAGGAACTCCGGCACCGCGAGCAGGGCAGGATTTTCCCCTGCGGCCGCGATGAGGTTCTGTAGCGCAGGGACGATGGTGGTGTTCGTGTCGTACGGGACAGCGGTGAGGATACCGTCCGTCAGACCCGAGATGGCGGGCTCCACCTCGAGTATGCTCTTGATTGTGGCGGCGCTTACTGCATTACTATATACCGTCGTGCTGAGGATCGACCATGCATTTTGGGCAGCAGCCGGAAGGGGGCTGACAAGGTAGCGGCGTGCTACCCAGGACTCGACGTAGGCGGTGATGGCGAGCGGGTTAGCCGACCACGCCTGGTCGAGCACAATGTCATATACAATCTCGTTTCCTTCCTGACCTTCCATCGTAAGGCCCATGCCTTTCATACTCGGCGAAGCCGCGAGGGCCTGGATAGGCCCAGAGACCAGCTCGGGAAGGTTTCCTTCGAAACCCATGTTCCCACCGAAGTCGTGCAGCTCGCACCAGACCCACTGTTTGCCGTAGTAGGACTCCGTCCGCTGCCATTGCGGGTACACCTCCGAGAACAGATCAAGGATGATCATGCTGTCGTTGCCAGGGACGCCGCCCAAGTAGGCAGAGATGCGGTCCGTCGTCCAGAAGGTCTCGTCATCGAAGAAGAGCCAGCCCTGCATCATCCAAACTGCCTCGGGGTCCGCAGCTCGGAGCGCAGCGAAAGTCTCGCTGGAGATGTTTGCTAGGTAGGCCGTGTTGCCGCTATAGGGACTGTTCTCGTTGTATTGGTCTAGTGTGTAGATATGTGAAATGTTGGCGCCGTACGCGGCCTGCTGCTTGGCAATGAATGACTTCTGCATCGTCACGAAGAGATCGTTCCATGGCTCGAGGAATGACACGTTCGTCAAATCGGTCGGAAATCCATCCCACTGGCTACCGTTCACGATCGATGCGTTGGGATACAATTGCGCCAATGCGCGAGGTACGAAGCCTGTGAAGGCAGGGAGGGCGGGTGTCATGCCGAGTTCGTACATCCGTGCGACGATCTGTTGCTGTAGCGCGTACTGCCCATCGATCCACTCGGTGGGCAGCGGTCCACCCCAGCTTCCTTGGATGTTTCCGAAGCGGTTCCATGCCTGGAATGCTGGGCCAGAAAGGAAAGATGCGATGTCATCATCCGAGAGACCGACCTCCTGGAAGACTTGGATGAGGATGTATTCGTAGCCAACCCATGCAAGGGGAAGGTTGACGCCGCGCAGAGCAAGCCAATCGAGCTGGGCCTGCCATTGATCCCAATCCCACCAAGTCGCGGTATAGTCGAAGGTGACAGTGTTGAAGTGGTATCTGTATGTCTTTAGTGTGTGCATCGATAGTGGAATTGGACGTAGACATAAATCAATAACATACCTGTATGGCACAATAGCTGTCCGTTGACGGGGATTCCCACAGCGGGTAGAGGGGAGGGCAACTGGCTGAGGCGCGACCCTGTCCACCAAATGTCGACACCACCGTACTGCGTTAGGTACCTATTGCACGAAGATCAGGATCTTGGTACCGATAACGAGGTTCCAATCACTCACGTATAGAGCCCTCTTGCACAAGCGCTGACAGTCGAACACTGTACATTGATACCGCTACCTTCAGTAGAATCGCTGATCGCGAAGGAATCACCATCAGCTTGGAAAAGCGAAAACGTGAACGAGTCCGCATGCTCGGGGATCTGACGCTGAACAAGTGAGTAGATCCCATCCAAACTAGTTGTCGCAGCGTGTGCGAGCCTGAGAAGCGCGCCAAAGACAAGCAGTGACAGAGAGGCGTGCATGGACGCTGGATGGACGCGAGCTCTAGCACCTACATCGCGAACCCAGATTCATTTATACCGCCTTACGGCCTGTCGGACCATGTAAAGCTGTCGATGACCTGAGAGACAATCAGCATCAGAAAGCCCTCGAGACACCGGCAACAAGCCGCAACATTCAGCGAAGAGTCATACGTGGAAAGTATGTATGTAAGTAATCAAAGCAATGAGTCTGTAGACGCACGGATCCATCTCACGGGGGCAAGGCATGCCGCTGGGTTTGATGCACGTTAGTAATGCAGACCTTCATCCTCGCTGGTGGAGTCAACAAGTAGAGGTACTTGGAGTTGGATGGATGGCAAAGTCACCCGGGGAAGGGCTGCAAGCCTACTGTATCGATTAAGGTATGGCTAGAAGTGATCTAGAGATGTTAAACTGTTACTTATCACTTACACTTTCAGACCTGTTCGCGGCGACTGGAATCATGGTGGCATCGATGTGCCAGCGGAGAAGTGCAACTCGAACAACGCCAGGCAAGCACGAGGTAGGTTCCCCTGCCTGCCTCTGGTGGTGCCGGCCTTCTTCGCATGGTCGTTAGAAGCTACGAGGGCACGTTGGTAGTCCTCTCCCAGTGATACCTGTGTCCATTTGAAAAACCTATGAAAAGGATGGTGAGCTACTTTATTTAGATGACATGGGTGCGTACTACTCCGGTTCTATCTCGGTCAGAATGTGTATCCTGTCAGGGTAAGGTTTTGATAGTACTATGTAGTATCTAATAGTAACTTACCGTGTGAGGCAAACGATGGACATACCACTGCGTTTTCTCTATTTCCTCCATTTCGTGTGGTATCATCCAGCCCAATACAGGCTTGTGTGTGAAGAATAGCCATACGGAATGCCAGTGCCAGTGATTTCGCTAGTAAGTTAGTACGCGCTCGCCGCCGCCGCTACTGACAAGGTCAAGACGAGGTCCAGCGCTAAACGCAAGCGTCCAGATAGACAGTCACGTGACCGCGGTATATCGCGTTCCGCGACTCGGAGTCGATTCCATCGCGTCTTCAAGCTTACTAGCTTCACTGCATTCCAACTCTCGCTACCTCACCAGTGTACACCTTCATTGTCACAGCTCCGACATGGATCCTCAACACGCTGATGACATGGCACGCATCTCGCTCGACTCTATCCAAGACTGGCACCGTCTCAAAGCTAATTACACGGCTGCGGCCATGAGTGCGTTCGAGGAGGAGCTCTCGTCTGCGCGATCTACGGCCGAGCGGGACGCCCTCTTGAAGCACTTGCAACAGGTACGTTGCACTGCAGCGCGTTGAGACTTGGGTTCACGCGTCGCTCAGTTCATTGACAGGACTTTTGACATGACGCGCCCCAACATCCGCATCAACGGGCGTAACTTCGAGGAGATGGACATATCTGAGGAAGGTGCGTCTGCGTTCCCGATACCTTGTAGACATTCTGTCCGTCTGATCTCCGCCTCTCGTCGCAGAGGAGGAGCCTTTCGACGAGGGCTTCGACCGGCACATCTGGGCCCTCGCGCACCAGTCTCTTCAGTGGGACTCTGAGATTGCCGCGCGGCGACGGAAGCACCCCAGGGAAATTGAATCACAAATGGAGGAACTTTTTCAACGCCAGCGGGATCTCGACCAGGAGGCTGCGGCAGAGGATCTCAACGACGACGGCCGCAAGTATCCAACAGGGCGCGACTGTGAGTTGCATGTTCGTGTCACAGGGATGAACTGACGTCTCCTAGTGCCTCCCACCACTTACGAGAACATACAACAGGTCGCCATGCAGGTCAACGCAATATCGGAGGAGCTGAAGCAGGTCAGCCCTTTCACTCATTCGCCGCCTCATGAGACTCAACGCGGTGCTTCAGTCTGTGCCCTTGCAGTCGGAGCGTTCAGAACGCGTCCAAGTCGTCGCGGCCGAACTCAAAGCCCTCAAACCTTGATGTTTGATCCGACATGCCTATACCCGATGTCGTCGCTACGCATCGCTCTGTATCGATACCAGCCCATGTACAACACGCCTGACCTTCATAGATACAGTCAGCAAAAGGAGAGAGATGTATACATACAGCACAGAAAAAACAACACGTCGCACGCGAAGCATCCACGCCGACTACGAGCCCCGGAAGCCGCCCCGGCCCCGTCCTCCTCCACCGCCAAAGCCACCCCGCCCTCGACTTGGCCCGCCGCGACCGCCCCCACGACCACCACTGAACCCACCACTGAACCCACCACCGAAACCACCACCTCTGGGGCCGCCTCGGAAACCTCCTCTTGAGCCTCCTCTCTGGAAGCCACCACGCCCGCCTGGTGCGCCTCGTCCTCGTCCGCCTGCGCCGCCGCGACCTCCGCGACCTCGTTCTAAATATACAGTCAGTAAGATGCATTGGGCTGAGACGGCGCAAACGCATACTTGTTACACCTGCAAGCCCGGATAAGTCTCAGGTATACGACCAGAGTGCACGACGTACCTCCGGCGACCTTCGGTTTCGGTAGGAACCTCTCTACTGGCAACAGCTTGTCCCCTCCGATATACACCTTGTCACCCTTCTTGAAGCTGCTCGCGACCATGCCCTGCTCCATCTTTATGGAGAAGTACACCTCGTTGATCGGGCCGAGGATCTCGTCGACCTTGCCGATGACAGACTTGTTCGCGAGATAAATGGGGGCATTGAAGTACGGAACCTTGTCAGGCATGAGGGATTGGCAGAGCATCTCATCTTCGACGGCGTGCAGGAATGAGCCCATCTCTGTGCAATGTTTTGCAGACTTGTGAGTAAGAGAATGCGGTAGATAGACGTAGAACGTGCGCACCAAGGACTGTGTCGGGAGGGCCAAAATCTCGCTGCATAAATCCGCCCCTGCCTCCCCCTCGTCCTGCAGAAGTTTAGCACCTAGATCCCTGACCTCTAATGATCGAGCGTACCTCCGCCTCCACGACCGCCAAACCCTCCTCTACCTCCTCTGCTCATTTTTCCAGATCTTGTCGGTGCTTCTGACAAAGTGTGGTGTTACAGTTCTGCGGCACCAAGCGCAATAAATCCGCGAGATGTCGGCGGGGAGGTCTTCTGTACGTTTTGAAGAGGGAGGACGGAAATGAGCAGCCTCGCCAAAATTGTGGCAGGGAGGAAGGGCGGGGTCAGGATTCCCACGCTGGTCGTTCGCATGGACTTCCTCTTCGACCACCCCCACCCCGTCCCTGCCGCTCTCCAGTCCACCCTCGACAGCGCACAGGATGGCGCGCTACTGCTCTCCAAGGGTCTGTGGGATGCGCTGGGTCTAACGAGCTCGCAGGAGGGCAGAGCAGCCGTGTCTATTGCGCGGTGTTACGTCCCGTCCGACCGCGAGCGTTGCGGGCAAGTCTTCGCCTCTTGCGTCTCTGGTAGCATGGCACGGCTTGAGGTTAATGTGAGTATGATATGCATGATATGAGGCCTCTTGTGACAAACGCGACCTAACAGGCTTCTGGTCTCGCCGTGCCCACGCAATGGCTCGAGCAGTACCCATCTCTGTTCACTTCGAGTGACCTAAGCTCGCAGCTAAAGGGGCCAACCCACCATCTAGTCTCCGTGCAGCCAGTCGGCTCTCTGAGATTATCCTCACCGCTCACTCTCACGATGCATACGCACTAGCTCTGGCACACCGCTCCGCCTTCGAGGCTCACTTCTTCGACCAGTCGTACATCCTTCGGCAGAACGAAGTCTACACCCTTCACGCACGCGACTTGGGTATCCCGGATGACGACAGCTCGGTATCTTCTGTACACCAGTACGGACTAGTCATGGCTGGTCCTGTCTTGCAAGGATACGCCAAGAGAGGGCATACCCGGCTCTACGTCGTATCTGCATCTGAACCCGCAACGACCTCTAACGGGCATATTGAGCCTGTCTTCGAAGACCTGCAAGAGATACCATCCGACGAGGAAGAAGCGATGGATTCTGAGGACGGCTTCGAGATCAACGAGGCATTCTTGGCTGGCTCTGTGTTACACCCCATGCCCAGCAATGGGACCCCTCCTGGCGAGCCTGATACACTGGATAACTCTCCTGATGCTACTCTAGATAGGACCCGTATAACATCTGCCGAGTATGCTCGTGCTGCAGAACCACTCACCTCACCTCGGTCGCCCGAAGAGGATGATTGTAGAGTCTACATTTCGACGTCCGAACTTGGTCGCGTTGGAGTGCTTAGTGGTGATTGGGTGTGTATCTATTCAAGCGCATCGCACGCATAAGGCTCATGCATCACAGGCTGTCATCCGTGCGTGCAATGGATCCTCATCTCGACTCGTTCGTGTATGTGCCGAAGACAGCGAGACGGAATCAGGGTACGTGCATCCATGCGACGCCAAACCTGTTTACTTCGTGGTA
This sequence comes from Fomitopsis serialis, assembly GCF_022376445.1. NCBI lineage: Eukaryota > Fungi > Basidiomycota > Agaricomycetes > Polyporales > Fomitopsidaceae > Fomitopsis > Fomitopsis serialis. The sequence continues at coordinate 80,897 of NW_025955112.1, forward strand.
CCACAGCGGACCCGTCCGTCTATCGCCCCAGCTCTTGCACAACATCACTTCGGGGACTCCCTCGACGGCTCGCGGAGTATGCCTTCGTCCTAGCCCGTTCGGCTCACAAAAGCCATCTATCCCGACAGCTCGCTCCGTCACAATCGCGCGCGTCGCGTCCCCGATATCTACTGATCGTGCATACCAGCCTCTCTTCCTGCGAGCGTTACAAGACTACTTCAAGGACACGACGCGTCTCGTCAAGCAGGGCGACATCATCACCGTCAAGATCAACACCGACGAAGTCCTTTGGCAGACGGATGCAGATCCGAAGGACGATGCAGGCAGCGGGGAGGGCGAGCCGTCGTTCGAGTACAAGTTAGGTTTCCCCGTAGCTCGAGCAGGCAATATATTTACTTATAACCGACGGTGAGAAGGTTCATGAACGCCGCTGACGCTGCAGACGAGCTGGTGTACTTCACCGTGACGAACATCGAACATCACGTTGTGTCGAGCAACGGCGACGCGTCCATGTCGGCGTCGGACGTGTATCTGGGCTCGGCCGTTGGCGAGCTTGGGTGCTGGGTCGACCCGTCTGTCACTCGCATGATCCAGACCGGTGTCGAGCATGCAAGGGTCCCCGATATGGCTCGCTACCTGAACATAAGTGAGATCGCCGCCAATGTACTGCATGCTTCAACGCTCATCCTTTTCCAGAAGGATCCGTGCCCTTCCCGCCGATGAAGGCCGACGTGTCCACTCTTGTCGGTCCTGATAGCGCATACGGCAAGCTGCTCGCACTGACGGCGGCAGCGCTGAAGCCGCACGCGGTAGAGTATCAACTGCAGTTATCGGTGTTGCTGAAAGGCCCGAAGGGCTCGGGGAAATTCACGACGGCCAGCTGGGTGGCACAACATCTAGGCATTCATCTTTTCGAGGTTTGTGTCACTTCCTCTTCCACGACAAATTGCTCAAGGAGTTTCAGGTGAACTGTTACGATGTTCTGGGGGAGAACGATGCCAAGACGGAGGGAACGCTCCGGGCGCGGTTCGAGCGAGCAGAGTCCTGCTCCCCCTGCATCCTCCTTCTGAGGAACATCGACGCGTTCGCGCAAACGACGCAAGGGCTTGAGCCAGGGAAGGGTAAGAACACGCCTCACTTCACACTTTGGCTGCAATGCTGACAATTCGAAGAGCCTACTAGCATTGCCAACGCACTGCAAGAGTGCATAGCGAGCCTGCAGCAGGGTTGGAATCTCACAGGATATCCAGTCCTTGTCGTTGGCACGACCGGTGACGCTGACAAGGTCCCCTCGAGGGTTCTATCTTCCTTTAAACACGAGATCACCATTGAGGTACGCCCGTTGGATCTTCAGAATTCTCAGTTTGTTTTGCCGTTTACATGGTATGTTAGACACCTGGCGAAACAGAACGCCATGAGATCCTTAACGCACTGCTTCAGGGTCATATCGTAGCTCCTGACGTGTCCGTCAAGGAAATAGCCGTGCAAACCGCAGCACTCGTCGCAGCTGACCTTGTGAACCTCGTCTTTCGCACTCAGACAGCAGCTGCTGAGCGTGCTGCTACTGAATCGTGTGTAATTGTCTACTTTACTCTTCGCTTTGCTTATACACCGGTGCAGTTCGGCATCTGGCATCGACCTCTTCTATGCAGGGATACCGCTCACTGCAGCGGACTTCGAGGTCGCGCTGAAGGAAACGCGAGCAGCGTACTCGGAGAACATCGGTGCCCCTAAGATACCTTCCGTATCGTGGGACGACGTCGGAGGTCTTGCGCATGTCAAGGCGGATATCCTGGACACCATCCAATTACCTTTGGAGCGTCCAGAGCTCTTCGCCGACGGGCTCAAGAAACGATCCGGTACGTACTTAGTATCCTGAGCGCTACGTCTCGGTTGCCAACCCTCGAACAGGTATCCTGTTATACGGACCGCCTGGCACGGGCAAGACGCTCCTCGCAAAAGCTGTCGCGACCTCCTGCGCGCTCAACTTCTTCTCCGTCAAAGGCCCAGAACTGCTCAACATGTACATCGGCGAGTCCGAGGCCAATGTCCGCAGGGTGTTCCAGCGCGCACGCGATGCACGCCCGTGTGTCATCTTTTTTGACGAGCTGGACTCGGTGGCTCCCAAGCGAGGGAACCACGGTGATTCTGGCGGAGTGATGGACCGAATTGTCAGTCAGATATTGGCTGAACTGGACGGTCTGTCCGGCGGAAAGGCTGGGGCGGACGTGTTCGTCATTGGTGCAACGAACCGACCTGACTTGCTAGATCCTGCTTTGCTACGACCTGGCAGGTAATGGACTTTCAAACATATGACAACTAGCGCTCACCTCCATGGACAGATTCGACCGGATGCTCTATCTCGGCGTGAGCACTACACATGCAGCGCAGCTCAACATTCTCCAGGCCCTCACCCGGAAGTTCCGGCTCCATCCCGACTTGAGATTGGAAGACATCGCAGAACAATGCCCCTTCCACTACACCGGCGCCGACTTCTACGCCCTGTGTGCGGATGCCTTGCTCAAAGCGATGTCAAGAAAGGCCGAGGAACTTGAGGCAACCATTGGTGCGCTATTTGACAATCGTTGACCTGCCCAAGTCTTATGCAACATTCTCGACAGCTGAACTGAACAATCAACCGCCGGATCCGCGACATCCATACCCTCTCACTCCGCAATATTACCTTGCAGAATTGGCAAAGCCCGCAGAGATGGAAGTCCTCGTCATGCAAAAGGACTTCGAAGCTGCACTGAGGGAACTCATTCCTAGTGTAAGCCACGCTGAAATGGAGCATTACGCTCGCGTGCAGCAGCGATTTTCAAAGGAAACAATCAACGCAGCATCGTGACTGCACTCGACTGTGAACATTGTGTTGATTATCCCAGGTATTTCTGAATAGCATAACGGAATTACGAGACACTTTACTACATGCTTTGATATAACCAACGCTTCGTCTTCTACGCTTATTAGAACCAGCTGCCGGGGTTCAGCCCCATCTTGCCGAGGACGCCCTTGAAGCTCTGAGGAACGTAAGCACCCAGGGCCATCGAGGGCGACAGTTTCACGGGCTCTCCGTGAATGGTCAACCTGCGCGATGCATCTGTCAGGGAGGTATGCATGTAGACGTTGTCAGATTACATACGAATATGCATTCTTGCCATCAATGATGATGTCTATGTTCGCCACAGGATTCTGTCGATCCCTGGTGTCGACCTCAATCGAGGACCTGTTGGAGATCATCGTGTCAGCTCGCCAGCACCGACGAGTGAGCGTGTCACTTACCACTTGTAGTTCCCATCCGCAATATATTCAAGACTTCTCCTGCGGCACCTCCTCCGTCACCGTCACCGTTTCCGTGTACCATCCTCCAGCACGTTACACCTCCTTCGTCCTATTGATCACGTCCTCGCTCTGCGACTTGAGCGTCCGATCAGCGGCACGTAGAACATGCTCAGCGGGCTCGTCGAGATTTCATACACCGTCCGCGCTGGGTTCGCGCTCGGGAACTCGACGGCGGCAAACTCGTGTCTGTCCCGGAGAGAGAATGACGTTGGGGACGGTGTGGAACGCGTTCAGGAGGGAGGTCTTCTCGTACTGGAAGCCGTTCCAGGTCTCAAACACGCCTTCGTAGGTCCAGAGGCCCGTGAAGGGCACGGAGGTGACGACGAACTTGAACGTCGCGGTGTTGTTCACCTACGCGTAGTCAGATTTCCACTGGAATGATGCATTCAGGACAGCGCGCACCTTCCCCAGCCAGTCGTATAGGGCCGTCAGTTGCTGTTCTCCGAGCATCGTCCTGCTGGGCTCGTCTGTCTCTTCAATGATAGACCTGTGCCTCCGCGTGTCCATGACGAAGAACGCGACGTCGCCGTAGCGGAAGTCGTAGTAATGCTGACCAGAATGGGAGGAGTCGTAGTTGCCCTGTGCGTTGTACAGCGCAAAAGCATCGTTTGCGTTCGCGAACGGTGGGGCAGAGTCATTGGAATGCCCGGCGTAATTGTTGATGATCTGGATAGTAACTTCATGAGAGCTTGTACTATGAACTCAACTCGCCTTCACTCACCTCGTGATCATCGTACGTATGAATGAACGCTGGTGAAGGTAATTCATTAGTAGGCGTCGCGGGGTAAACCTCAGTCCCGACTCACGAAGCCGCTCGTACACCTTCCTGAAGCTGGGGCTCTGGTAGTTCCTCCTGTACAGACGGCGGTAGGCCTCCTTGTCGTCTCCGTAATAAATTGGCACGTCCGCATAGATGAAGTCGCCCATGAAGATCATGAACTCCGTAGGCGCTTTGCTCGACACGGCCTCTACCGTCTGTGCATTCACTGAAAAGACAGGCGCAGCCGTAGGTTCCGGTGCGTCCAACGCAGACGTCCCAGAGGCACTCTTCTCTGGAGCTTCCGTCTCGGGAGGCGTGGGCGGGCTCGGTTCGGGGGAGAGCGTCGTGAATTTGCTGGGCGTTATCTTCGGCCAGAGATAGTCCGCGAGCACGTCGAAGCCCTTGATCCTGCGGCCCTGGAGCGGGGCGTAGGGGAAGTTGGGGGTGATGCATGAGGAAGCCAGGAAGCGGAAATTGACGCCACTGTTGAGGTATGGGTCTGGGAAGGTGTGGAAGCGGATAGGCGACGAGGGATAGGGAGCAACGTCTTGTTAGCGTCGCGGAGCGTGTCTGTGCATGGTTGTCAGTACGAAAATTGACAATATCTTCGCGTGCAACGCACACTCGTAGGTAGTGCTCGGCCAGAGACCAGAGACCTTGACAGTGTTCACCCAGTCAAGCTCCTCGCTCAGTAGTGTGACAGGCCCATCCTTCCACGCTTCCGACTCCACGGCCCCTGAGTTGGGGACCTGTCTCCAGGCGATTTGAACAGTGGCGTTGGTCTGGTTAAAGCCAGCAAGCCCGGGGTATCGAACGACGATCTTGGCAGCATCTGGGTATACCGCGCCGATGCGAGTGTACACCACGTCTGCTGCGTCGTCAAAGTATGGGTAGGTGACGAACTCTAGTGCAGCAACAGCGAGCAAGGTGTTGATGAAGAGGTTGGTTAGACGCAGATGACGCGACGGCGTGGGCAAGGATAGCAGAAGGGTATATAGACTGCTAGACTCTTCAGGAGAGGTCGGGACCTGCAGTATGGTCAGTTGCCACTGGGTCTGTTGATAGCAACCAGGAGCACTCACCGGTGGCAAGGGTTTCGAGTCCTCAGACTCGGTCTTTGTGTCCTCACTGTCTTCCTCTACGCTCTTCTCGTCAGTCGGGAAAGGTACCTTGGCCTCCCCGTTCGAGGGCTCGTCTTTGGTCGTGGGCGATTGTTCAAGAGCAGGTGGTTGGAAGGAGTACAACACTAGGTATGTCACATACAAGATGGAGAGCAGATATTTCGCAGAAGAGTGGGGAATCTAGATACGCAACGTTAGAATGATTTGTGCACTGCTCTCCGGATAGTGTACGGACCACTTCGAGGAAGAGATAGGCGGTTGCGCGGAATGCGGTTGAGACCGCAGCTTGCGCGTAGCCGAGGTTGGCCATACCGCGCGGTAGAGTTTTTCTTTGGACAGAGGGTCGTCGTGCAAGGGTTGGTGTCGCGAACGTGAGGGTTGTCGGAGAGGAGCTCGTCGGGGGTGTTCAAGAGATACAAGCGCACGCGAGACCTCGCGAGACTCACGGCCCTCGATCAAAACTGACATCATTTGAAACAATTACTCCATTTCAATCCAGTTTCAAACCCACACAAACGAACGAATACAAGGACCCCTAAGCAGATGTCATACAATGAATACAATGGTACAGTAGAATACAAGTCCTATGCGGTAACAGGCTTGGGTTTCGCAACGCCCTTGCCCTTGTTGATCTTGATACCCAACGAGTTCTTCATGTCTGTCTTCTTTTTCTTGACAGGTGGTGCGGCGGTGAAGACTTTCGACGAGATGAGCGCACGCGTCTCCTCGGGCAATAGGCTGTGAAGGTCCGGCTCTGCGCCCTCGGCCTTGCGCTTCAGAGTGACTACCGGCGCGGCTGGCTCCTCTGGAGACTGCGATGTGTGTCCTGACGACCCGCTGGATGAAGACGAACCCGTCGCAGGGATCTTCTGGAACACCTCCCGCACCAGCTTCTCGTCTTCATCCTCCTCCAACTTCCGCCGCCTGTCCTCCTCCGTCTCGATCTCTTCCACACCCATTCTTCCACCAGGTCCACCGACTGCCCTATGCGCTCGTTGCGGGCATTCCGCGCACGGATGTCTTGCAGAGCATCGAGGATGTCCATCTCGCGCTTCGAGTCCACCGTCCGGTTCTCGAGCGCCTTCATGGGTTGTTTTCTTCCTCCTCGAGCTTGGCGAGACGGTCCTCCTCCTCTACCGCTTTCTCTTCTCTCCATGGTTCGAAGTTCCGCGACGCACCGTGCTCGGCTGTGTAGTCGGTGTTCTTGGGGTCGGTCTTGAACGTGATCTCGGCGGAGCATAATGTGCTGCAACGGTGATGAGACACTACAACCAGCGGAACAAAGCAGGAGACGCACCATTGATGTAGAAGCGGAAGATCTTGATGCCATAGTAGTCCTCTCCTCGACCGTCTCCTTTCGAGCATTGAACTTCTTCCCTTTGTAGATATACTCTCCACAGGTGTTACATCGCCTAGACGGGTGGCGAGATCAGAATGATCACACAAGGACGTCAGAAAACCACGCACATAGAGAAAGGAGCCATCAAACGAACCACCTGCTGTGAGTTCTTGGGCTGCTTCCTGCGGGGAATAGAGCCGGATCGAAATCCGGCGGGAAGTACTTGTTCAGGACTGTGGAGGGTATATTAGATGCATGACTGTGTAGTAGAGGTCGTTGAACACACCTTTACGCTCAGACATGGTGGGCTAGCAAAGATAGTCGGAGAAGGTGACGGTCAAGGAGAGAGCGTTCAGTAGGGCTGAGTGAGCGCTTACAGTCGGCGCCACCGAGCGCTGCTTGCTCTTGCTTGGCTCCGCGTGCAAGAGCCTCGGACCAAACAACGCTTCCCAATTTGGCTACTCATCCATCCCCATTCACGACAAATGACGTCTCTCCAATTCTGGAAGCCTGGCACAACCGGGCCAGGCAGTACTCTGGACAGGCGACTGAGACTGAGGGAATGTCATTCAAAGCGCGCCCTCCGCGTGTATATGGGCGTACAGGGCGCCAGGGAGAGGCTGCCTATATTCAAGCACAGTGCGTTCTTCCACGTCTTCGTGTGCTACACTCAGTCGGGTATGTTTCTCAGGAGATAACTCTGTATGTTGGAGAATACGGGTAGTCATAGTAGTGGGACAAACTGGGTGGGAAGACACTCGTGAGTCCCTCCACCCGTTTGCTCTGCCTAACCGCGTAGAACTCCCTCAGTACCTACATGAAGCCGGCTGGTCAGCAGACGGCAACATCATAGCATGCACACAACCCCGCCGTGTCGCCGCTACGTCTGTCGCTGGACGCGTCGCTCAAGAGGTCGGGTCGACGCTCGGAGACGAAGTGGGCTAACAATCCGCTTCGAAGACGTCAGCGACAAGGAGCGTACGCGGATACTGTACATGACGGACGGTATGCTCTTCCGAGAAACGTTACTCGACCCGCTGCTCAGCCGCTACAGCGTGATCATGGTGCGCTTTCCTGCCTACAATGTTGCCGCGAGAGCTCATCCTGACTTAGAGACCCAAAGATTGACGAGGCCCATGAACGAAGCGTGTACACAGATTTGATGCTCGGTATACTCAAAAAGTGCGCCAATCGTGAGCGCCGATCTTTGACGTTCTGCTAACGATTCAGCCCAGGATCCGCCGGAAACGACCATCTCTGCGCCTCATCGTGTCATCCGCCACGCTCAACGCTACCTCTTTCCTTGACTACTTCACCGCGGGTAACAGCCCCGACGAGGCCATCATCGTCAGTCTGGAGGGACGGATGTACCCTGTGCAGACAGCCTATTTGGCGGAGCCTGCGCCGGACTACGTGAGGAAAGCAGCGGAAGTCGTCTGGAATATACACCTACAGGTAAGTGTTTGCTTCAACAGCAAAATGCGATATGAGCTCAACCCATGTTCACCAGCAAGGAAGTGGAGACATTTTAGTGTTTTTGACAGGTCGGGAAGAGATTGATCGCTGCCTGGAGGAACTTGCTGAGATGCTGCCGAGGTGAGTTGCTAATGTTGGAATCCATATTCAACGAAAGTCATGTCTGCCCCAGTTTACCACGCAATGCGATGCGACTTCGGCTGCTGGCACTACACGCCGGTCTCACGACGGAAGAACAACTTGCCGTCTTCGAACCTGCGGAACGGGGTAGCCGAAAAGTCATTGTCTCGACTAATATCGCAGAAGTGAGCCGTCCTGTTGCAAAACAAAATACATGTTGCTCACAGACATTAGGCTAGCGTGACTATCGACGGGATTAAGTTCGTCGTTGATTCCGGCTTTGTCAAGGTATGCCCCACACAATTACGTAGCTCCCGCCCACTGCTCACTACGCCCGACGTCCTCCAGATTCGCACACACAACCCAACAACTGCCCTTTCCTCCCTCGTCACCGTCCCCGTCTCGCAGGCATCTGCCACCCAGCGCGCGGGCCGCGCTGGGCGCACCTCCGCGGGGATCTGCTACCGGTTGTACCCCGAGATCGCATACGACAAGCTCCCACTCACGACGCCTGCCGAGATCACCCGAACCGACCTGACGACGCCCATACTACAGCTTAAGAGTTTGGGGATAGATGATCTGATGAAATTCGAGTGGGTCTCGAGCCCGCCGGCGGAGAGCGTCTTGCGGGCGTTGGAGGGCTTGTACGCGGCTGGGATGATTGGGGAGGACGGCCGGCTTACGGTTATGGGCGAGAAAGTCGCGGAATGTCCAGTCGAAGTGAATATTGCACGGATGGTAAGCTTTGACCTATACTATGTAGCCTTCGGAGCTGATGATATCCGCACAAGCTCTTCATGTCGAAGGAACACAAGTGTGGAGAGGAGATTCTCACTATTGCCGCCATGACCGCAGTCCAGGACGTCTTCATTATTCCAGATGGGGCTCAAGGTGCCCTGGCTGAGCTGGAAAGGAGAAAGTTCACGGCTGAAGAGGGGGTGAGTACGATGAACCAGACCGAATGAACATCAACTCACGTCCATCGATTTGTATAGGACCACCTGACACTACTGAATGGTATGTCCCGGACGCACGTCGAGACACGTTACTGACGTGCTTGCCTAGCATACAACGCGTTCACTCGCTATGGCCGTTCATCTGCCTGGTGCAAGTCTCACGCACTCTCTTTTCGCGCAATGTCCCGAGCAGTGTCCATCCGCTCCCAACTCAAGAAATACATGCAACGCTTCAGCCTACCCCTTGAGAGCTGCGAGGGCGATGCGAAGCGCTTGCGCAAGTGCCTCGTCAGCGGCTACTGGCGAAACGGTGCACGCTGGGTTGCTGACGGGACATACCGGTCTGTCCGGGGCAACACAGTAAGTCTCATTCCTCAATGCGGAGCAGCGCGTCGCATTTACATCGTGGAACCGCAGACTCTGCATGTCCACCCGAACTCTGTCCTCTTCACCCGCAAGCCTCGATCGGGCTGGGTGATGTTCCACGAGATGGAGGAGACGAAAAAGACGCAGTACGTCTCATTATAGTCCATCAGAAAGTGCTATCGATAACCTTACTCTGATAGAATACGCATTCTGACCGAGATAGAGCCGGATTGGTACGTACTCATGTCACCAGCATAACAGACCATTGACCTGACAATCCTTTTGCAGGCTTCTCGAATATGGGCACAAATATTACGACAAACGGACCGGTGTGACTATATCTTCGCAGCCTGTAATCACGAGTTAAAGGATGCTGGCCTTCTCGAAAACATTGATAACAAGTGTCTGCCTACCTGCCTCCCTTGACTTGAGTCCCCACCAGAAGGGCCCTAGATCTTTGCTGCCACATCTTACTTTCACATATACTTTGTTGATAACTGAGGCATCCAGTGATACACAGGTCATCTTCCAGGCTATGTACTTCCTACTGCCAAGTGACCCAAGGGCTACTAGCCCTGTGCTAAGCTGGAAATACTTTGAAGTTTGCTTTTCAAAGATATTGGGGTCTGTGAGTCATGATTCACAGTGGGACCCTGTATCAATTAGGCAAAATTTGAATTATGTATCCATGCACCAAAGGCTATTCTCACCACTGAATGACAACAGGACTTCATGTGATCAGAGGTAGGTATCAGTCCATAATATATAGTGATTCAATGCACCCTTTTGTGTATATCACAGATGCACATAGATTTGGTGTGTACACTTGCATATTGTCAACCTTGGCATTGTGTGGTTGAAACAGGACATACTCCAAGGGATACCATATGATGGATCAACAGCTACTGAGTTGAATTGTTTTGACTTGTAGCAGCATTGTCAACTCATTCACCACTCCCCTGTGTACCATGCATTCTTTGCAGCAGTACAGCCCTGGAGGTAAAGGCTTAAAATGGTATGACTGCACCTTATGCTACATCACCACTGAGTCAAGGCATTCTGAGCAACTTGAAGTTGACTGCTGAGGCTAATTTGGTGAGCAATATCCACCATTTCCTGATTGTCTGACTGTATAGTACAGATTTTGTGCTGTGGATTCCATCCTGTACCAGGGTGAATACACAAGTAGCTCTCATAAGCAGTTTTCAGTTAGGGTGAACATGCATTAGCTTCTATGTAATCCTTCTACATAGGATCATTATTGTAATGTTGAGGATATGAATACCAATTACATTTGTATTGTAAGCCACAGACAGGCTGGGCATCCAAGCAGTGTCAACTTTCATGACTGATCACATGGTCAATTGTACAATATAGTTACTTTTCAATCTGGGAGACATTCTCCATGCTTTTCTGAGGTAGGCAGTCTCATGTGCAGGTTGGTGGGTGTAGCCTGCACAACTGATGAAGCTTTCTGATACATTGTTGCCCAACAAATGATAGGGATATACATGGTGTATTGTTGCTCAGACAACATATCTAGACCATCTATCATGCTCATGGACAATGGGAGAACATGATGCTTAAGAACTAAATGTGGGTATGAGTAAAAAGCAAATTACATTGAGCCCAGACACAAGGAAAGCAATGAAGTATACGACATCACGCTACCAGAGCAGCTAGTCGGCGGAGATGAGGCACATTGAGATATGCCGGCACATAGGTCTCTAGACCCGACACCTCTCGTGGGAGTGGGAGTTCGTAAGGCCCGACTTCCTCCGTCTCAGGAGCAAGGAGCAGATGGTCATTGCGGTCATTAGCGACTACTCGCGACGCGACTACGCGAAGGATCTCGGGGGAGATGGGGTTCTAAGCTGTGGTCAATAACGGAATACACGAATCCACAAGCCACTCGCCTCATAATCAGCGACGTAATAGTTGGTGCACATCCGCTGAATTTGCGTCGGCGTCAGCATCCAGCAGACATCGTATATTATCTCAATGTCAGCGGGCGTCGACTGCAAGGATGTGAGCTTACAAGACTACGATGCCGGAGTCATAGGCATACGCACCTTCTTGAGTTGGAGCAACTTCGTAGCCTGCATAAGGTGCTCCAATTGGAGAGTGCCTTCCGGCATGTCATGCGACTTGCACCATTCCTCGATTCTCGTTATATTGTACTGAATCTGCATCGCTGCAGTACGCACACTTCAGCGGCATGAAGACGACCTCAAAACAATGACGCACCTCGTTTCCACGACGAGAAGTTACGGCGCATGAGAAGGTCGTTGAAACTGGTTACCCCAATCAACTTGAGGAGCTCTGTTACGACCTGCTGGACGACAGAGTCTTCCATGTAGTAGCTCTTCAAACTCTTCCACACTTTGTTCAGAAGATTCAAGATGTCGTCCATGCTGTACGCCGGCTGAGCATTTGAATTGAGCAAGCGGTTGAATAACCGGCCACCGCCGTCAGTGGTCGTGAAGCCCGGAAGAGATTGGCTCTCTATCAGCGCAGGTATGACCATCTTGGACAGTCTCTTCTTCGTCTCCAGCATCCATGTGTGATAGATGTTGTACTCGAGGCTATCGAGATCGTGCTTGACGACAGAGACGAGCCGCTCATAATCCGACCACTCGAATGGACGAACGGCGTTCTCCTCGCCGGCCCAATCCCTTGCAACATATCGCTCTCCGCAACGCAAATGAAGGACAGCATCTCGTGAACATTGGATAACCAAAAGATACCGGGGATGATCGCGTCCTCTCCCGAGAATGACTGTGCCAATGATGAGCGCCACTGCAGTGGATGTGAGAGATATCACTCACCATGACATGCGACTGGATAGTTTGCATGACATTGGCCAAAATCGTTCGCTCTCCGGGATAAGACCGTATTTCCACATCTCGTTGGTGATGAGGCTGATGAGGTTGGCCGGAAATAGGATCTCCTTCACTGCAGAGGGGTTCGCCGTGCTCGGAGCCGGAATCTTGAGGCCACGGATAAGGCCGTCGAGGACGTCTTCGTCGAGGCGCTTGATCTCCTGCATGAGCCTGATCTTCTCCTCCGCGGGATCGTAGATGTCCGACAGGCCATTCGGAGCCCGGAAGCGAGGGAGTCCGTCTTCACCGTTGTACGCCACAGATACTGCGCGAGGGTTGTTCGCCTGGCTACGCTTCGCCATGATCATGAGCTCATCTGCAGATGTCCGGTTATCAATGGGGTTGATTGCGTAGACACCTGCTGAACTATGCCGCCGTTGGTGTGCACGAGCGCCAGGAGGCATAGCGGTACCATTCCCGTTCACCGTGCCGTTAGGAACTTCTCCCAAACGCAATCCTGTGGCAAAAGTAGGAGACGAAGGTTCGGCTCTCGGGCCTCTCGTGAGGACGTTGAGGGCGTTTGCACGGTTCAGCTGCTCCCGTAGGTTGCTGACTTCACTCTTGAGTGTGAGAATGATGGAGCTGTCGTCATCGTTTCGAGGGGGGACACTGTCGATGGCTCTTTGCTGGCTCTCCAACTGAGTGGCGTGTCGCGCCAGGTCCTCTGTCAGCTTCTGTATCGCGTCTTCCTTCTCAGCAGCCTTTGTCAACGCTTCCTCCAAACGCCGCTCCACATCCTCCTTCGCGAGCAACAACTCGTCGCGGCGACTGATTCCCTGTTGTGCTGACTGCAAGTCAGACTGGAATTGCTTCATTCGCGAGTCCGACTCCTCGTGCCGAGACGTCATGAGCTGTAGCTGCTGCTCTAGTTGCGTGACTTTCGCCTGAAGCTCCTTCTTCTCCTCTGTGCGCTTTTGCAGCGTCTGCGTTAGTTCCACGACCTTGTTCTCCAGTCGGTAGGAGATCTCTTTGAACTTCGAGACTGATCGCGCCTCTTGACGGAGGGCCTTGAGCTCCTTGCGAGCCAAACGACGACGGATGCAAGACTGTATGAGCACAACCCTGGCGACGTCGACACGATGGGCTCGTCGCACAAGGCTATGATGTGAATTAGCAAGTCGCCCACAGTCACCGAAGCATGGCAACGCACATTCCACGCGAGAGACTTTGCAGCAAAACAACCGCATGAGTGCGTCGGGAGTTGGCGAACAGTCGCCGAGTCTGAGCACCGCGAGCCCCTATGCTGTGTCAGCAACGATCACTGCACAGAGGACACTGAAGACCTACGGCTCTGCAATCGAACAATCGAATTCCGGACTTGTAGGAAGCTGCGCCTCTGGACGAATCTTCGCGCAGCAGCCTGTAGGCGAATGGCCGCAACCTCGCGACGAACGCCCTCGACGAATCGACGGGCAATAATGCCGCGCCACCAGGTCTGAATCTTGATCGTTGCTCGGCGCAGCTGTTCATACTTCTTGACGGCTACCCTCCTCCGCATGTTCTTCTGGATGACAGTGGCCAGCGAGTTCAGCTTCTCGCTTCTCAGGGATTCTAGAGCCGCGAGGATACCGGCACGGAAGAAGATCTTGGTTAGGCCAGTCTGGTACTTGTCCGGATCGTTCAGTGTGCGATCAAGGACGAGATTGCAGAGAGCCTTCAGCTCCAGGTTTTGAATCATCGGCCCCCATTCAGACGAGTTTGCCAGCATGTAGTATCTATGATGCTATCAGCATCGACGTATACTTCTGCACCGCATGTATGACATACCGCTCGACAAACTCCTCGTACGTCCAGCGTGAAGGATACCCTGCACAACTGATACGAATAGTCTCCAAGACACCACACGCCCTGAGCTGGCCGAGAACTTGCTGGGGCGTGAACTCCCAAGCCTTCTTCACTTCGTTGGGCTTGATGCATCGGATGTAATGCACGTTCGTCTGACTGAGTGTCTCCATCAGGCTGATGAGCGAAGCCTTGAAGATTGATGCTTGTGTAGGCTTCCTGGCGACGGCTCCTGGCCGCTTGGCACCCGACGCAGACGAGACAGCAGAAGACATAAGAGACTGACGCCCCGGATCGGGAATGACAGAGGAGCGTCGTGAACCGCCACTGGGAGAGTCAGATGGCGTTGGCGAAGCGGGCGGTGCGGAGTCGGGGCCCTTGGTAGCAGCAAAGGCAGCGTCGAGGACCTCCTTTAGGAAGGCATTCTTGGTCGACGTTAGGAGAGACATGTGTTCGTCGGGCACTGTATCACGGTTCTTCTCCAGGAACCCTTCGGCTTCGTAGGTGACGTCGAGAGCATAATGAGCGATCGTAAAGGCGGAATTGCCAAACCGCGGCTTCTTGAAGACCTTTGCGTTCTCCGGCTTGAGTAGTTGGTTGTGTAGCTTCTGCAAGAACGACGCATCGGTACCGGATGGCAATCGAGATTCCTCGTCGAGCAACGCCATGACGCCCAGCTTCCCCTCAATGACATCGATGCAAGGTTGGTTGTCTGAGAACTGAATGAACGTCCAGTTGATCTTCTCTCGGACATACTCCTCTTGTTCGAGCTTGAAGACGTGAGCATTGAACTAGGCCATCCGGTGAGCATCACCGCATGCATCGAACTGACATCGGGGCCCAACGTACCTGTTGCTGCAACTTCTCGTTTGCGTAGTTGATGCTGAACTGCTCGAACGAGTTCTGCGCAGACTCGTCAGTATGACATGACAAGTGACAATGGAATGTACTTGCCTTCTTGAAATGCTCGAACCCGTAGATATCCAGCACACCGATGAACATCTCCGCGCGGTTGGCTGCCTCGCCGTTCTCCCCCGCTAAACTCTCGTTGACGATAGCGACGAGCCATTCGAAGAGGCAGGCATAGACGAACTTCGCCACGCTATCTTTCACTCCGGTTGCTTGTGAGGCATTGAGCGCGCTGACAATCTTCTCTGACCGCGTAGTGATCTGCTTTTTGATGGTCCACTTCTTGAACTCTGCGATGGGGACACCCAAGAAGCGTGTGGCGAGTTGCAGCGCGGGATCCGCATCGTCAATGACGGCGTCCGACCGTGTCTGTGTGACCTTGATGTTGCCGAGATGGAGAAGAGCAGCCAAGAGCTTGAACACGGCCCACTGCTTGTCGATACTGATGCCAATAGTCGACAGTGCCGTCTGCGTTTGTCGGAACTCCTCCGCGTCGTCGACACCGGGTATAGGGCTAGACTGAGGGCCTCCCTGGCTGAGGTACTGGAACTTGGAGACGTCCGCATCGAGACCAAGGTCCTTTCTCTCCTTCGTCGGAACACCGGCACACAGTTGGTAGAAGATGTGGTAGTTGCGCTCGGTGAGGGGCTGAAACACCACTCGCGAACGCTCCAAAAGGTATGTCCGTATCCGCGCTCCGACAATCTCTTGTTCGCCGTCAAAGAGAATCTTCGAAACGGTGTGAGAGGAAGGCAGTTGCGCGTAGTACTGACCCACGCACCTGGATATACTTCCCGAATCGAGACGAGTTGTCATTTCGCGTCGTTTTCGCGTTACCGAACGCTTCTAAGACAGGATTGGTGGCCAAGATCTGACGCTCGACTTCACTCGACTCGTCCATGGATATCTTTGTCTTTCCCTTGCCCTTGAAGTTCGGAGGATCCACAGAGGCTAGATACCGCATGATATACTTGGCCTGAGCGACACAGTCAGGATGAGTTCGGTTGACCCCACGCAGCACGACTTACAGACTCTGTCTTCCCGGCACCACTGCGACCGAGTTAGCACACGCAGCATGCAAGAAACGTTGGAACTCACCTCTCTCCGGAGACGATGATCGTCTGCCCCATACTATCCTTCGCCATTGCCGTATAAGCGTCCTCCGCAATCGCAAACAAATGTGGCTCCAGCTCTCCGCGCCGGCGCCCGTTATACGCTTGCATGATCTCGGGTCCATACAGCGTGACGCGTTGAAAGGGGTTCATGGCGATGAGAACAATGCCGGAGTACGTGTAGATGCTATGTTGGGCATATCGGTTGCGGATGGTGTGCAGAACTGGCGGTGGTATGAGAGTTAATCCGTGAGCGATGCTAGCACAGACATACCGGAGGGCTCGTTGAGATGCGAGAGCGTAGCCAAGTCATCCGCGGTCTCCAGCAGCGGCGGGTTGCGTAATGGAGGCAAACCCTCTTTTCCATCCTTGATGTCCTGCACCGAGGTATCTATCGTGATTTCCTGGGTACGCGTCGGTCAGCGCTGGGGCGGGGGCGAAGAGAAGGGCAGGCAGACCTTGCCGCGCTCGTCAACGAAGAAGAGCTTGATAGAGTCGTCGGGATTCCTGGTGACGGACGAGACCTCTGCAGATATCCATCCCTGGTCCTTGTCCGCGAACCAGACTCTGGTCCCCTTGCTGTAGATGTTTTCGGCCATGGGGCCAGGAGGAGTGCAAAGGTCGTTGTCACCGCCACTGGCAGCACCCGCTGCAACACCCCGCGTACCTGCCCTCACGTGCCCTGCACTAGCGCCGCTCGTTCCCATCTCAGATCCAAGCCAAGGCACAGCTCATATGATTGCATTCATGATATTACAGTCCGTTCCAAACAAATCCCTTGTTCAACACAAACGTTTCCTGCAGCACCATCTCCGCGCTGCTCTTCCCAGCATAAACTCTGTACGTCCCTGGCACCGCCCTCCACGCTCCCGCGACATCGTCCCAGAACGATACTGCGTACTTGTCCAGCGAGATGCTCACCGTCTTCGAGCTCTTAGGCGCGACATCGCGCGCCTTTGCGAATCCGCGCAGCTGCAGCTTCGGAGTTGTGAGATGAATCTCCGGCAGCGATATGTATATCTGCACGACCTCGGACCCGATAATAGGGCCGTCGTTCGTTACCGTCACCGAGACCCCGAGACTGAACGCCGCATCATGCGTATATGGCCCGGAGAGGGACAGATTGGAGAAGCTGAACGTCGTGTATGACAGCCCATGCCTGCAGCCGTCATGAGCACAGTTCTGCACAGATAATCATCGCACCGAACACTCACCCAAAGGGGAACAAGGGTTCAACGCCCTTTACCTGGTAGTACTTGTACCCTACGAATATGTCCTCGCGATATTGTATCTTGCCATTCTCGCTTCGCATGTTTAGATACGCCGGTACGTCCCGCTCGCTCACCGGCAGCGTGAGTGAGAGGCGGCCGCTCGGGTTGATATACCCATAGACGACATCCGCGAGAGCGTTGCCGACTTCGTTGCCCGAGTACCACGCCTGTATAATGCCATTCACATCGTGTACCCAGGGCATCGATACCGCCGAGCCCTGCAAAGCGGTTACAGCGCAAGTTGCGACACTTGTCGAGCGCACTTACCGCCTGCAAGCACACGATCGTGTTCGGATTCGCCTTGCCCACACGCGTGATCAACTCATTGGTCCGCTTCGGCATATCCAGCGTCGGCCTGTCGAAGCCTTCGCTTTCCCAGTCCGGAGACAACCCGGCAACGAGCACAACGACGTCTGACTTCGCAGCCAGCTTTTCGGCTCTTGTCATCGCCTCGTCCGAGTCGATCTTTTCGCATCCTCCCAGTCGCTAGTGCATGTTCGTCAGGTCTGACAGATGGATCGCTGTAGAGTGTCTGACATACCAAACCGCGCATCAGTGCAGGCTGCGACCTGTCAGACTCTGGACCTTCTGGCGGGCGAGTGTTCGTGTACTCGACCATGATCTCGACCGGCTTTCCAGCCACGAAGTCCACCTCGCCGATCTCCTCCACTGTTCCCTGTCTTTGGAACACCTCAATGACGCGTCAATAGTCACGAGGGGAGACCTACCCATAGAAAAACTCCCCCGGTCTCTGCTTCGTCCAGTTATCTACCGTCAACTGTCCATCTACATACAATTTCCCTCTCCCAGCAACCGTCAGACCCAGCTCATACGTCGTCGTCTGTTCCATCGTGAGTAGTCCCTTCAGTTTGATCGACCATGTCGGTGTCAGACCCGCGGGAAGGAAGTCGTTTAGTCGGATCCGTGTGTCGCTAAGCACGAACTCCGCGACGGGAGCCCCAGTCGGGTTCCCGTGAGCGTCGTGCTTGAAGAATGTGCACGTCCAGCCGCGTTCGCCCGACGCGGTCTTCAAGTAGTTCTCCAGCGTCGGCCGATACTTAAATGCTTCGCCCGTCGCGTCAGTTGAACAACTCTGTAGCGGATGGGTTGGGAACATGTACCGTAAGTCCCGACTTCGTACTCAAACTCGACACCTTCCGGCGCGTTCGCTATCAGCCCGTCGTACGGCGTGACGACGTAGCTCGGCTTCAACGCCGCACTTCCTCCTCCGCTGATCACCCTCTCCTTCATGTTCGGGCCAATCAGCGCCACCTTCACCTTCCTCCTTTCCCCTCCCTTAACGGGCAAAACCCCTCCCTCGTTCTTCAGCACCACCATCCCCTCCGCGCCGAGCCTCCTGCAGAACCTGCGCCGCTCGGACGTGTCCAACGTTCGTTCTTCCCCGTCGCCGTACACTACTTCAGGGTTTCGCCGCGCCTGGCGCTGGACGAACGTGAGCATGCGCTCGACGCATGCGTCTAGCGCTGCGTCAGACGTTTTCTGCGAGGAGAGCATATGTGTGACGAGGACAGGCGTGCGCCAGCGCGACGGGCCGGGCATCTCGAGGTCGAGCCCGGCATTGATGGCGAGGTCAACGCTGTACGTGCCGTACCTTGGATTGGGCGGGCGTGAGTATGCCAGACATGAACACGCCAGCGGGTTCCCACCAGTCACTCAGGACGATA